>NC_041395.2:133611033-133911033 GCF_900747795.2 Erpetoichthys calabaricus | reverse complement strand
ACTAAGCCTGCAGCAAGGAACTTGTTAGAGTGCACATTTCTCTGGCTCATTTGAAAGTGACAATTGCAAGGAAAGTACTTGATTCTTTTCATATCATAGAACAGGAGTACTAACTAAGAAATGACCTACAAATGACGGCACACTGCAAGACACCGACTGAAGTATGATAAAGTCAGACCATGTGCACTTCACTTAAGTTTGGTGAATTACAACGCAGGCCCTTCTTTTATTAGCACCCCCTGAAATGCCATCTTGGGACTATGTTTGGTTCCCAAAAGAACTATGAGGTTACAGAAAGAACCTTCATACATTTAGATATGTAACAGGTTCCATAAACATCCATGAATAGATTATAAGAGATATGTGAAATACCAATGGGTTTCTGATTTTAAAAGAACTCCTGCTGCCTATCCTGCCCTGCAAGCAGGTCCTCCAACTTACAGGATTGGCACTCCAGCCACTGTAAAAAAACCTCACACTGTTCCAATGTGGTGCTGAGGTGTCACCCACTGCACTTGGGTCCCAATCCAGGTGGTTTGTTGTGTGGTGGGTGCAGCAACGTGCTATACATGCATGCTCCCAACCTCTCCTCCTCCTCCTGCTGCATATGCTGTAATAGAAACACTAAGTTTTGGTTTTCTTGATCTGTTAATATCCTGCTAGATAGCCCACTATGCATTAAAGATTTCAGTTTTGTGTACCTATCAAAGCCCAAAGAAGTAATTTCCTATGCAAAGATCCCTTCATAGAATGAAATGGTTCTTTGTGAATTAATGGTTCAGTGAGGAACCACACAGGGGCGGCACGGTGGCGCAGTGGGTAGCGCTGCTGCCTTGCAGTTGGGAGACCTGGGGACCTGGGTTCGATTCCCGGGTCCTCCCTGCGTGAAGTTTGCATGTTCTCCCCGTGTCTGCATGGATTTCCTCCAGGCACTCCGGTTTCCTCTCACAGTCCAAAAGACATGCAGGTTAGGTGGATTGGTGTTTCTAAATTGGTGTGTGGGTGTGTATGTGGTGGGTTGGCACCCTGCCCAGGGATTGGTTCCTGCCTTGTGCCCTGTGTTGGCTGGGATTGGCTCCAGCAGACCCCCGTGACCCTGTGTTCATATTCAGCGGGTTGGAAAATGGATGGATGGAACCGCACAACCCGTAAAGGACAATTAACTTTAAGAGTGTAGTGGGTGGCGAGAGGAGCCTTGGCAGTAGCTTTGGGAGGAAAGCAGGAGCCTACCCTGGATGGATGGCAATCTATTGCATGGCAGTTCTCACACACACACACACAAAAGGAGCCAATGTAGAACTGCCATTTAACCTACCAGTACTATCTTCGGATGTGGGAAAAAAAAAGCAGAATAACTGGTGAAAAACCCATGTGGACATGAGGGAAAATGTAAAAACGCCTCGCAGACAGCACAGCACAAAACCCCAGAGGCTGGATCCATGAGTCAGCAGTGAAAGCCACTGCTGGCTGCACCGCCATTTATAAAATTATATATTTTTTTTTAGTCATTGCATATTAGCAGAGCAGACCTTTCCATTTTTCAGCATTTACTCTGGAGTTGCACAATACTAAAGCACTGCTGTTCTACACAGCCTTCGGACTCTGGCAGCTGGTCACTGGCTGTATCTGGTTTGTGTGTTTTTCTCCAGGTTTTTCTCTTGTGTTCCAAAGATATTCAGATTTCAAAATTAGCCTGTTATAAATGAATGCACGTTGTGATAGACTGGCACCCCATCCAGGACTGGTTAATGCCTTGCACTGCATACTTCTTTGGTGAAATAAAACTCTTTCTTACAAGTACAAAACTGAATTACAAGGTTCAGAGAACTGAAAAGTGGATTAGTGGAGCTCTTGTTAAATAGTTGAAAAGGAGTGAACTACTGGATGATTACTCCTTGGTATTATCAGCACAAGACTGCCACCTTCTTCCTAATCCTAAACTCTTTTTTTTATCCAAAAAAACTAAAAATAGCAATGAAATCACCTTCTCACACATAATTTAATTTTGAGTCAACAATCAAATTAATAGAATTATTTTTGATTGAGGCAGGTTGGTACTTCATACAATGTCAGCATTCACCAACCCCTTTTTCAAACCAGGGTTATGGAATCCAGGGGGTTATGCCAGCAGCATCAACTACAAAGTTAAAACCAGCACTGTACGGGCCATTTCTTCATTGAAGGGCACAGATTCACAATCAATGCCAGTCATACTAGGCTAAAAAGTGGTTGCCAAATGGCCAACCTGAAAGTGTATAAGTTGAAGTAGAGGAAACTCCTATGATCCCTAGTAACAAATATACAGAAATTGGAATTGAATACACTGAAGCTATGAGGCAGTAGCACTAATTAGTATGCCATTGCAATGACCTTTTCCAAATTTGTTTTGTAAAAATCCTCATGAGTATGCGTTTACCTGGACACATCTAGATTGCAAGACTTTTGCTCTGTTTTATACAACAATTTACATAATACAACAGTGGCTGGCAGACCAAAGCATTTACAGATTGCATATAGCAGAAACCATTGGGGAAAGGAAAGTGGATCTAAATAGGAGGACTGTCATTAATAGGAGGTCTTGCGGTTCAGAGGAAGGTAATTAGAGCTTTTGTAAGGAGGTCCCCCGGAGGATATAAAGAGCCGGGGGTGCGGATGTCCTGCAGGGAAGATTACTACAAAAGGTGTGTAAAATCGTCATCATATATATTAATCTTTTCCTGGTTAGGGTCACTGTGGCAACACATTGAAGTGTGTTTACCAGGCTACTATATGTGAAGTAGCTTCCTCCAGCTGCTCCTCCTGGAGAATTCCCAGAAAAAACAAACCACCTGAAAGATCATTCAACATGTCCAGGTTGTTCTCCCTCAATTTTCTCTCAGTGGATCATGCTGGTGCCAGGCCAACTTGACCTTGCCAACTTCGGATCAGCATATTAATTTAACATCCTCTTTTTATCAAATAGTTGGTTTTACTTTGAAACCAAAGTGCTTATACTGTAATAACCAGAAAATGAGGTGACTATATATTTTCCCAAATATTGTACATCCACTTAATATTTTGTTGTCGTCTTGTTTTTATCATTTCACACAATTCATTATACTTACATTAAAATGTTTTCAACTGAGTATTTTTGGGATGCTGGATATCACCTTGGCAACAATGGACACAAGGCAGGTAGTCTCGGATGTGACATACTGTATGTGCCATCCCAGATACACTTATAAACTCAGTCACACAAACTGAGTCAGGTTAAAATTGACAGCCAGTCTACTGGCTTGTCTTTGGATTATGACAGGTAATGAAATACTAGCAAGGAATTTCTGACAGCCATAAGAACAATGTGAAGCTTTTAGACAAAGGACATCTATGCCATTTAATGTAAAAGAAACAAGTTTCCAAATTATATTGCCTTGTATAGGAAACCTTCTATAGAGAAAGGCTTAGTGGATAAATTAAACTTTAAATTGTATACTTGTTTCATCCCTTCATCTGGGTTTTCTAATTGTGTATCTCACATATCCCTTTCCAGCTGTAGAAAAATATGCATAATAATATTTGGATTAAACAGTGTCTTTTCAGACAGGAGTCCGGTTCTGACTGATCAATGATGGCGGTTTCTGGTTTCTGGCTGGAAGAGGTGGGTCCAGACCGTCGGGAAAAATGAAGATTGACAGCTTTTCCATCACTGACATCTGAAGAATGAGGAAAAGAGTGCCATCCCGTGGAGTGGTGGAAAAGGACCCCCACCAGAGACCTTAAACTGTCCCCTTTGTGCATGTGCATGGCAATGCGGACAAGAGTACCAAACCTCTGAACTTTTATAGGGCTCTTGTGATGATGCTAGCTAAAGAGCAGCATTATAAAAATGTTAACAAACAAATAAAGTGTTTCTTTGTTGGTTTTTGTGCAAAATGTTTCAAATTACAGCTTACATTTCTCCTAACAGTCAAAATCAGATGCTCAGTCAACATTTGTGTATGCTGCATTGTATAGTCAACTGAATATTAACTATGCAATTCTTGAAGACTTTTTGGCAATGGTGGTTGGGGGAAGATTACTATGAAAGGTCAGTAAGAACATCTTCATAAACATTCAACCTCTTCCTGGTGAGGGTCACTGTAGCAACACACTGAAATGAGCTTACCAAGCAAAACTGTGCCAAGTACCTTCCACCAGCACCTTCAATGAGGAAATTCCAGAATTTAAGTTTGTTGATTTTTACATTCATATTGACCATCCTTCAGATTGTTCTGCTGTTGAATTTACCCATCTTATTGAATTTTTCACTTTTGGAAAATATGTCCTTGGTCCATCCTGTTACTTACACCATTCTCAATGTTGTGCTGTCCTTTGATATTAGTCTTATAATAGTTATTTTAATTGTAAAGAATGTGTGTCTTTTGTAATTTTATTTACTTTTTAAAAAAATTTAAGGTCCATGCCATTTTAAATTAAATTCAATTTAATTTAAATTCAAAAGTGTGGCTCTTGAATGTGTAGGTTTCCAAACTAAGCATGCCCTCTTCTGCTTCTTCTTTCCAGTTGCTCCCATTAGTGGTTGCCACAGCGGATCATCTTTTTCCATATCTTTCTGTCTTCTGCATCTTGCTCTGTTACGCCCACCACCTGCATGTCCTCTAAAAATACATTTAAAAATATGCAGACAAATGCAATCATATATCTAAATATATGCTCTAAGGCTTCAAAGGAGTTCATTTTGAAACCAGTAGTGTTAAACTGGGCAGCAACACCCTTCCTACCCTGTAAACCAAAATAATCTAATGAGTTATGTACTTCACATAATGGTATAAAAGATCTCAATTTTTGTATATCCTGAAAATTCAACAGTTAAATAATGAAAAATCAGAATTAATTATGCCAAAGTAGGTAACCAAGTAAATTAACTTTTAGAACTGTCTGAATCATCCTCTAAAATCCCGGGGGTAGTTTTCATCCTAGCCTAAGCTTTGAGGTTTGTGTTAGAAAGTGAGTCCATTCATGTTACAGTATGTGTAGTCGAGAAACATGGTTAAAATATGACAATTCCTAGCCTAAGGAGAATCGAATAAAGTTAATTCAAACATTTATCTTTTCTAGTCTGAATTACTGCATCTCATTGCATCCTTGCATAAACCGATCAGCCATGTGTCATCTTCTTCAAGTTATTAAGAAATCTGCAGAAACAAGCTTTTTTAATAAAGATTAGCAAAATAATGCATATCATTCCCATTCTTGCCTTCTTTTGTCTTTATAAATTATGTCAAATAGTTTCTTCTCACTTTAAAGCTCTTCACAGATTTGCAGAGTTTTTATAACCATAAAGTTAAAAGAGAACATCCCCTCAGGGTTTTCTGGCTTTACTTAAGGCGATAAATCTTTTATATGTGGGCCTTGCTGCAGCGGAATTATCTCCCAAATCTAAGATGAGTAGGGTATCTATTTTAGAATGTATTTTAAAATATTTTTCAGATTAGCTTTTAAATGACATTTTATTGTTTTATTGCTCATCATTTGCTTTTATTGTATACTTAATTTTTAACCCTTTCTTGCAACCATTCCTGTTTTATCATATTGCAAGGAAAGTTGAGAACATGTACAGAGCATAAAATGTAATAAAATATAAAACAATGGTTAAAAATGTTTGTTACTACATAACATTTAAAAGAAAAAGGATCACATTGATTTCACAGAGAATAGATTGTTTGCTTAGGAAACTTCCAAGTATTAACTGGAGGAAATTTGAAATATGCTATGACTGCAACAATGATGAACAGCTATCACAATACCTGTATGTGACACTTTTGCAGTGTTTTTCACCCAGTGTGCTGTGGCACAGTGGTGTGCTGTGAGAGCTACCCAGGTGTTCTGTGGAAGTAATAGTGTAGCACACTCCGCAGGTGGTTGAGAACTTCGTGGAGAGGCTGGCATAAAAGCAGCTCTGCGATCACTGTATTGCAGACATAGCACTTAGAGCACTTTGGAGGGGTCTCCTGGCTGATGGAGTCCATCTGTGTGTGTGGTCATCAGGCATAAGAGTTGCCTCTGAGGCACGGAGGGAAGAGATGAAGCAGGTGAGAGATGCCACCAAAGTGCTCACTAAGTGCAGTGTCTGCGAATGCTGATCTTGGAGGTGCATTTTTACCCAAGTAGGTTTGCCAGTAGTCCTGCCCCTTCGAATAGTTGTTCAAGTGTTTGAAATATAATGTATTTGTGGTTAGTAAAATAATGGCGGGCCTTGGGATGTTTTTGGTTACAAAAATTGTGCCAACACAGAAGAAAGGTTGGGAAATATTGCTCTAAGACTTCCCTTCACCTCACTTTCACTCCTCTTATTCTGGTGAGGGACACAGGAGGAAGAAGCATAGCTAGACAGACTGTGTCACTCATTCCTCAGTGATATTTTCCTGATTTGTCTTTCCCATACTCCACCTTGATGGGAGGCTGATGGTGGATTGAATATCTATTTGATTTCTTCCTGCATCATAGCATTGGCGATTTTTTTGTGTTCTAAGTTTTTAATAGCTTCTCGTAACTCTCTTTCTGCTCCAACGAAATTTGTTCCATTGTCTGAGCGCATGATTTTAACTTGTCCTCTTCTACTCGTAAATCGGAATATGGCTTGGATACAAGAATCAGTGTCTAGGCTTTGTGCAATTTCTATTTGCACAGCTCTGGTTGTTAAACAAGTGAAGATTACTCCATACCTCTTGACTAGACTTCGTCCTATTTTGACTAAAAAGGGGCCAAAATAATCGACTCCTACATTAGTGAATGGTGGTTGATTGGGTGCTAGGCGATCTTCTGGCAAATCTGCTATTTTTTGCTCACCTACTTTTGCATTGTATCTTCTGCACGTTGTGCACTTTGAAATTATTTTTCTGATAGCTGAGTTTGCTTGAGGTATCCAGTATTTCTGGTGTAACTGAGCGAAATTTCCAGATGTTCAAGAACAGTTGTGAGATATAATCCCTCCAACATGTTTCAGGTCTCACTGTGACTTGCCCAAGTGGACCGTGGCTCATACTCCTCCTAAATACATCTTAAATACATACCCATATATCCTCTACTGGTTCCTATCAAGCTGTGTTCAAAGTTTCTCCAGTTACCAGTGGGTGGTATGGCTAAAAATCCATATCACAATATAACTAAAAATTCTGCTGTGTTCAATAGTTTATTGGTATGATGCATTTGCATATACATTTCAGATGAAATCTATTTTTTTAACAAATAACAAGTGCATCATTGATTATTTGTAATAACTTGTAATTAATATAATAGTTGATATCTTTAACATAGATTCAGCTTTTATCCTTTAAAATATATGTTAACACTTTGTTCCTCAGATAGATTTGATTGCATGTATTCTCCTGTTTTGCACAGATAGAAATATAGCTTCTCTCTCTCTCCCTCTTATTCACTATCTCACTCACTCACTAACGCCACTGCTGTCAAGCAAACTCAGCACAACACGCAGCTTCTTCCTGTCTTTTCTTCCTGTTTGTACTGACTCTTCACTCAGATTGAGCCATGAATCACACAGCATTTCACAAACTACTTCCTACAGTATTGCTAAGCAGTCCATAGGTGAGGATAGGGATGTAAACTGACTAGAAAGGCGAAAGCTTTGTCCATGGACTTGACTTCTTTCTTTTTCTTTTTAAATATTTTATTTTCAAAAAGCAATGCATTACAAAATATTTATTACAATAATAAAATAACATATACAACCATTTACTTCAAAATCCATACCGAGAAAACAAAAGAAAAATAGAAATACAATGGGAAAAAAGCAAAACAAGATTCATACCCCCACCCACCCATGAGAAAGAAATAAACAATAGAGATGTGAGAAAAAAAAATCTAATTTTTTAAAATTATGATACAATTAATAACATGAGATTGTACTCTAAAATAATATTAATCAATTCTTGAAATGTAAAAAAAGGTATGGAGAAATTCTGTAAAAATTTTTTTTTCTGATTTGAAATAATACAGAATATCACTTAATTACTGAGTTAGAGGGTAGAGGGTGGGTTGGGATTCTTCCAGTGTGCACATTAGTAGTGTGGCATTGGCTATTACAATCAGTTTCTCTATGCACTTTAACTCCATCTAGGAGTGCACCAAATATTGCCATTAATGGATTAACAATGATTGTGATATCAAGACTGTCTGAGAAGATTGTAAAGATTATTGTCCAAAATTATATCAATCTAGTCAAGTCAAGTCAATTTGGGGAGCATGCACTGGTATAGTGCATTGCCACACCCACTACACGACGAAACAACTTGGGATCCCGGTTTGCAACCCCCCAGGCAGACACGCGGTCCAGTCCCACCCTCCGGAAATGACCCTCTATTTGTTGCAGCCAGGTGTTACGTGGGTGACCCCTTGGCCTGGTCCAGCCACTCGGGTCCCCAACAATGAGGATCTTATGAGCCAGATCACCCTCGGGGAAACGCACCACATGGCCATAGTGCCGTAGCTGACGCTCCCTCACAATGCAGGTAATGTGCCTCATTCGGGACTCCATGAGCAACCACTTATTCGACACAAAGTCAAACCAACGGTACCTAAGGATTCTCCGAAGAGACAGTACCAAAGGAGTCCAGTCTTCATCTCAGGTCACTGGATAGTGTCCATGTCTCGCAACTATATAGCAAGACAGGAAGCACCAGGACTCTAAAGACTTGGACCTTTGTCCTTTTGCATACACATCGGGATCGCCACACACCCCTTTCCACTGACCTCATGATCCCCCATGCTCTCCCAATCCATCTACTGAATTCATGGGAAGAGTCACCAGAGACATGAATGTCACTGCCTAGGTAAGTAAACCTCTCAATAAGGTTGACACTCTCTCCGCAAACAGACACACTGCTGATGGCTGTGCCCAAGAGGTCATTAAAGGCCTGGATCTTGGTTTTTATCCATGACACTCGCAAGCCCATACTCTCAAACTCCTCACTCAGTCTCTTGAGCGCCCCGATCAGAGCCTCCATTGACTCCACGAAGATCACAACATCATCAGCAAAGTCAAGATCCGTTAATCTTTCTTCAGCAACAAATGCCCCACAGCCGCTGGACCCCACGACCTTGCCCAACACCCAGTCCATACAAGCATTGAACAGAGTAGGAGCAAGAACACACCTCTGACAAACCCCAGAATCAACTGGGAAAAACACAGAGGTCCTGCCTCCACTCTGCACAGCACTCACAGTACCAGTGTACAGGCTGGCCATGATATCCAGCAACCTCGAGGGGATCCCGCGAACCATCAGGATGTCCCACAGGGCAGCTCAATCAACTCAGTCAAATGCTTTGCGAAAATCAACAAAGGCTGCAAAGAAACTCTGCCGATATTCGTGTTTGCGCTCCTTGAGAACCCTCAGTGCCAGGATGTGGTCGATGGTAGACTTCTTAGGCGTAAAACCAGACTGTTCCGGTTGCTGGTAGGTGAGCAAGTGATCACAGATCCTATTGAGGACGACCCTAGCAAGGACCTTACCCGGCACTGAGAGCAGTGTTATCCCCCTGTAGTTGCTGCAATCTAGGCAGTCACCCTTTGCCTTTCCAGATAAGGACGACAAGACCCATTTTCCAGTCAGTTGGGATGATGCCAGTCTCCCAAATGTAAGCAAAGATTGCTTGCAATGCCAGGAGGACAGCCTTATCACCAGCCTAGAGAAGTTCATCCCGGATACCACAGCTCCTTGCAGCCTTTCCTCCCCTCAGCTGGTTCACCATCTGTGCAATCTCAGTGAGATTGGGTGGTTCACAGCTAATTGGAGGATCAGCCTCAAGGACCGTGGACCCAGAGATATCCAACGTCCTAGCTGGAGGATCAGCTTTGAACAACTGCTCAAAGTAGCCAGCCCAGTGGGTCACAACTGCAGTGTCATCCGTAAGGACCATTCCATCAGCCGCCCTGAATGCGACTCTCCAAGGAACAGATTTGGATGTGCGTAATGCTTCAACAACAACAACAACATTTATTTATATAGCACATTTTCATACAAAAAGTAGCTCAAAGTGCTTTACATAAGCAAGCAGGACATGGGTTGCTAGACCACAGATGGTGTGTCACTTGCTCACAGATTCCTCTAACAAACGCCACCTTATCTGCCCTCAGAGCCCTCACAGCCGTCCTTCTCAGTTCCCGGTACAGACCAGAGTTGCCATTGAGCCATGCGCTGTGACTCCTCTTGATGATATCCAGGGTGCCCTACGAGATGAAACACCTCCTTCTGGAAACACCGGTAACACCAACACAACCCTCAGCAACCTTCAGGGTCTTGTCACAGAAGGTCTCCCACATCACCTTAGGATCAGCAGTTGTACCCAAATCTGCAAGCTCCTCACACAAACTGCATGCAAACTCATTAGAAACAGCCTGATCTTGGAGTCTGGCCAAATCCAGGCTCATTTTCCTAGTAGGTGGTAACCTACTGGACCTAAGCTGGATCCTAAGAACAGCAACAACAACAAGTCTGTGGTCAGAATTCACAAACTGGGCACTTCTGTAGACCCTGCAGTTTTGCAAGAGCCTCCAGCGTCTGCCCACGAAAATGTGATCGATCTCCTTCACCGCACCACCTGTATTGGAGTACCAAGTCCAACGTTGCAGTTCTGGATGTTGGAACCAGGATCTAGCGATTTGCATCCCCTGACATTTTGCAAAGTCAAGGAACATGGAGCCACTTTCACCACGGTCCCCAGACCCATGGGAACCGAGACAATCCTCATAGCCAGCCCTGTCAGTGCCAGTGGATGCATTGAAGTCACCCATGACCAGAGAAGTGTCACCTCGTGGGCACCCATCAACCACCGAGTGAAGCTGCGAATAAAATGTCTCCCTCGCCATTAATCTAGTGCATCCCCAGAATATATAGCCAGTGAAACTGAAGCTAGATGGCAGCGCTCACAGGTTGGAGTTTGTCCTGGGTACATTTCAGCTAGTTTTAAATGAGATAAATGTAATAGATGAAAGACTGTGTGACGATGCAGGTTCTGCTCCATGCTCCCATCTTGTTTCTGGGAGCTCTGAACCCGACACTGTCGGTAATGTCATCGATGAGCTGGACAGTGAGGCACAACAAAGCAAGGGGATGGTGCAAAAAAGTGCACAGTGCTTTTATTAAAAAACAGCAACAAAATCAAAACTAATCATGAATTCACCCGGGAACCTGCTCCAGCCACACTACCACGCCCCCTCTCTAAGCCACAAGTGCGGAGACTATTTATTTAAAAAGTGGCCTTTTTGACTTGAGCTGTGGACCCGCTACACCACAGGCTGTTAATTGAATTATGGAAATCTTGGTGCATATAGAACTAGAGTGTATTCTATGTATGGCTGAGTTCCACTTCTGAGATGCCGATTGAAAGATCTCTTTACCACTGTTCCCTAGGATCTTTGAAGGGTAGATTCTGTGAAATATTTTATATACTGTTAGTACTGCATAATTGTGGGTTCTGCATCCACAAATTCAACCAACCATGAAGGAAAAATATTTTTTTAAAAATTCAGAAAGTTCTAAAAAGAAAAACATGAATTTGTTGTGTACCAAGCACTACTCTAAAACCATGCAAATGAAGTGATCTGTAGGCATACCCTGCTGTAGCCTCCAGCCATAGAAGATGAATAAAATAGCTCATAGGAGTAAACTTAACCTCCTATACACCCATTTGCTGAGCCATCACACTGTTCTTCAGTTAGCTAGCTATGCTCATACGAAGCACCCATGTAGATCAATCAACCCCATTCTCTGTCATTCTCTACCTTTATAAAATAAAAGTGGTCTCTAGCTCACCTGCCCTGCTTTGGCTTCTGAGCACTACCAATTGCCAAGGTGGGATATGGTTTCCATCTTTACACTTCACATTGTGGGAACCAATTGTTTCTGTGAAAAAAATGGCTCTAAAAAGCAATTAAGTGATCAATGCTATCCCTCAAATGCTAAGAGGGAACATAAAGTGCTATCTCTCAACAAGAAAATAAAAGTCTTAGATCTTTTGAAAAGTGGCATGTTGCTTCCCAAAGTCATCATTCCCTAAACCAGTGTTTCCCAAACTCGGTCCTGTGGCCCCCCCTGTAACTGCAGGTTTTTGTTCAAACCAGATTCCTAATCAGTGACAACACCTGATAACACTGATCTCATTTAATTAGCTGGTATTATTTTTCTTTTATTCTATATTCAGAAAAGCACAGCAGCATGATTATTACATTTATAAGACATTTAGAAATATTTCTGCTTTTGCTATAGATTTAAATGCTTAACTCTGTTTTGTTAATTTCATTATATTTTGCCCTTTCTCTGTGCAGTTTTTCCCCTTCGTTATATCTTATTAATGACAATTAAAAATGAGCAGAGCAGACAACACCGAATAATCAAAGGCTGCAACTACTTTAGCATCAGACCCACTAATTAGTAAATAATGGATTAATTAAACAATTAGAACACCAAGAAAAGTAGAATGAAAATCAAGATGAAAATATTGTTAAAAACAAAAAAAAAAATACATTATTCCCATATAACTGCTTGGTACATTTTAATATATATATATATATATATATATATATATATATATACTGTTTATGTATGTATATGTATATATATATATTTTTTTTTTCACCAAACTTTTCTAATTTCTGTTTTGTTCCCAAAACACAGAACTTGGGAAATAACACATCACTTAATTAGCCCAGGAGTCCAATTAAAAACAGAAGCTGGTTGGAACAAAAACCTGCAGCCACAGGGGGTCCCCAAGACCGAGGTTGGAAAACGCTGGTCTGAACAATACAGTATTACATGTATTTGCATAGTATTTAGATTGTATTAGGTTTTATAAGTAATCTAGAGATAATTTAAAGTAATCAGGAGGATGTGCATATGCAAATACTTCACCATTTCATATATACTGTAGTAGACTTGAGCATGTGTGGATTTTGGTATCCATGGGTGGTCCTGGAACCAATCCCCATGGATACAGAGGACATACTGTGTTGATGAAATGCTGTCGGAGTCCTCATCAAGACTACCCAGTATAGTCACTGGGTTATATAAGGTCGAGGTGTGGAAAACTGGGTAAGATTCTTTTAACAAAATTTCTGATTTGTATAGAAGGAAAAAAGTGAGTAGCTGGAAAGTTACATTTGGAGCATAATTGTCCAACTGTGTTGGTTTCATATTTTAAGTTAATTGTGCAACCACTGGATTACTGGTAAATTGACAATAGTTAGTATTGTTTGGAGCACAGAGTAAGGAGTACAAAGAAGATTTAGGACAGGATTTCTTTTCTATTGCAAGCCAGGCCACGCTGAATTAATACATTTCTGCCAATTTCCAAGCATTTCCTGTGCATATATTTGCTGCCCAGAAGTAAAACTGAAAGTTATTTATTGCCATTCCACCTTCTGCTTTAAACATTTGTAGAGTCACCTTATAAATCCATGGCCTTTTCGAATTCTAGATGAATAATATTATAATTGAGTCTAATCTCTTAAAGAATATGTTATAGTTGTCTTTTACAATTGGAGCTTCTTTTTATATTTTTGGGGGGTTGGGTTGGTGGTCCCTAAAGCAGAAATATTAATCTTGGCATTGTTTTGGGGTTTTTAACACCCAAGAAATTCAATTCTACAATCAGAATTTGTTCAGAGCTATGGTTTAGAAGTTTCATATTTTTGTTACCTTTTTTGTCCATCCATCCATCCATTTTCCAACCCGCTGAATCCGAACACAGGGTCACGGGGGTCTGCTGGAGCCAATCCCAGCCAACACAGGGCACAAGGCAGGAACCAATCCCGGGCAGGGTGCCAACCCACCGCAGGACACACACAAACACACCCACACACCAAGCACACACTAGGGCCAATTTAGAATCACCAATCCACCTAACCAGCATGTCTTTGGACTGTGGGAGGAAACCGGAGTGCCCGGAGGAAACCCACGCAGACACGGGGAGAACATGCAAACTCCACGCAGGGAGGACCTGGGAAGCTAACCCAGGTCCCCAGGTCTCCCATACCTTTTTTATATGAAGCCATTTTGTTTTAGGGATGGAATCTCTATTTGTCTATTTGCATCATCTGTTTCTATGGGAATTTCCCATTAAGCACCTGGGCCATGACATTTCATTGACATGCGGGTTAAAATCACCCTAAAATAGTCACATGTATCCAAGATTGGACCAAGCTTAGCATACTGTTTACTTTAAACTTTGATTACTGGTATTTTAAAGATAAGCTCTGCTCTTTGACTGTCATTTTTGGCTTATGATTTGACCTTGATGTTCCTGTACATTTTGACTTTTTGACAGTTTTGATTGCTTTGCCCATTGATTCTGTTTTTTCTCTTAATCCTAATTCTTTAATTATTTGGACTGAGTGCCCTTTTTACAGAATGATTTGTTGATGTACATAGGGATACTCTGGAATAGATATAGCAGCTTATATATATGCTATACTTTTGTTCATCCCTCAGCTTCCTTCTAACCATCATGCCGTAATACAATACTGATGAAACTGCTGTGGATGTAATGATTCGTTGGTCAACCTCACAATGACTTTTACTCTTACTCATTTGAAAGACCCTGAAATACTTGAAATTCACTTCAGATATGTAAGGATGCCACTCTTTACCAGGAGAGGACCACAGATTTAGAGGTGCTAATTATCATTTCTATCGTATCAGTTGAGAACTGAAGGCCACAGCCAAGAGGACAGTATTATCTGCAAATGGTGTCACGGTCTAAACTTTGTTTTATATTTTTTTACTGCCTTTATTTGGCAGCAAAAAATAATGGAGATATTGATTTGGCGGTTTCGGAGGCCAATGAATTTAATGGTCAAATCTGCTTTTACTTTTGATTTTCATAATTTACATGTGGACTCCAAATATTATTGAGACTTTATTTTAGGGGTTTTAGAGCTCCAGTAATCTTGTGGTTACATGTGCTTTTGTATTTGATACATTTTCAGAGGTTGAAAGGTTGAAAATTAAAATTGTTCTCTGGTAACACCATGTTGTTTTTCTTATGAATGCTTCTATTTTGAAGGTTACTTGTGGACTGCAGCTATGCTATTGCAAGATGAGACCAACTGGAAGTGGCCAGTGTGTGACATCACTGGATGGAAGGTGTAAACGTCAAGCCGTGCACTTTCTGATTGTCCCAGGTATTGGAACATCCCAAAAGACCTTTCTTTTCATTCTGTGTTGCTATTAAATTCCTAGTTTTTAATATTTTTGCAGTGATTTTTGGCAACAAGTTTAAATTTACAATTTGGCTTTGGTCATGTGTTCCATGACTATGGTTCTTTTTACACTTCCTGAGCACTGTTTGTTTAATTCTTCATTTTTCTACATTTTTGATTAAATAATAATAATATATTTAATCAATATAGCACCATTTAGCAGCATCTCCTGATTTCAGTTCCACTCAAAGCTTCTGCCAGCAGGTGTAGTCAGAACTGTTTATTTATTTTTATTTTTTTAGAGTGTTTTTGAAGGAGTTGTTTATGGAATACGCCATTTTGTTTTCAGTATTGACACCACCATTTTGTGATGGCTGTTGTACAAGGTTGCCAGGCTGTTGCTAGGCAAGATGAGTGGAAATGTGCAACATGTCATTACCACAATGGTATAAAGATCAGCACAATGCACCTCCTAGTTGCCCAAGTTTGTGGATAAAATAAAGAAAAAAACCTAGAGGTATTACTGTTAAAGAAATCTCTGGCTACAAATTCTTTCCCTTTTCTTTGACTTTGTATTTTGGCTTAGGTTGTATGATCTATTTTGATTATTGACTCTCTCACATAATGTTTGTTGATCTACGATTTTTTGCACGTTCTGTCCTTTGCTTATTTGATTCTTGTTCTCCCAGTTATAAGCTTGGCTTTATATTATGATTGATTCATTTTCTGATTCCATCTTTACTTAAACTGTTGTGGCCATGTGTAGTCAGTACAAAGAGCAAGGATGCAACCTTTAGGTATCCAAACAGCCAGGCTTGCACCTGGATATCCACTTGTTGGTTAGCCATAGTCACAATGAACTGACTAAAATTAACACCAACAGTATGAGCACCAGTCTCACTTCACAAATACAACGACCAAATGGAATGAAACAACAACCTTGGAAACCCATCCTCTTGGTCTAAGATCAGGTGCCAGGTGAAGAATAATGCAGAGATTAATTTCATGATAGTCCCAATTAATGTAGCATAATGTCAGCCAGACTAACATAAAATGTATTTCCAGATGACCTGTGAGATATAATTCATCTTGCTTAGGTTATATGTGGCCTGCATAAGCTTTCAGCCATTTTACTGAGTAAAGAAACAGTTTACATAGGCATCTGAAAGTAAGACAGACTCTAGTAGATCTGAAAGATGCTCCCACTCTTCAGTGAAAGATTGTTGACATCAGTGCATCCCTTTTAAATGAGGTTCACTTCCCATCTCTGTTAAAATATCCATCCACCCATCCATTTCCTGAAGCTTTTTGTCCATTGCAAGGTTGGAGAGACAACACCAAGTTAATTGATGGTAGTTTGAGCCTTGCAGATAAGAATTGATAATAAACATAGTCTACATTTCTTTGGGATGTGAAGGAAAACTGGAGTGCCTAGAAAAAAGTCACAAAGACAAAGAAAAAATGTGTAAATGCTACATAAAAAGGAAGACCAAAGTCTTCTGCAGCTGTAAAGCAGCATTGCCAACTACTGTGCAGCCATATTTTTGTAGTATGCTGTAAATAAAAATAATAATTAGTAAATTGCAATGAAATACAGTATGCTTTAAATATATATTTCTATTATAAAAAAAATCTTTGGGGGGGAGACTAGGGAGACGAGACGTGATCTTCTCGGAAGACAATTTGAAGTCCCGCGAGAGACACTTTAACTTGCTCCCAGCTCTTAAAACAATGACAAGCGACAAGCAAAACACACAGCTCGCCAGCAGCAGATGATCTGACCGCTTCTCCTTAGCGTGCGTTCAGCTCCACCCCCTTCACAAAGCGAGCAGTGTTATACATCCTGTGAGAAAGATATTTAACCACTGGAAACGGGCCGGAAATAAAGGACAAGTATTGTTTTTACAAAAGTTTTAAAGTAAAAGTGAAAATAATTCACATGTAACAATTCCAATGAAACTAACAATCTCTTTAAATTATATATCCGGTAAACCAAACCCGGAGGTGGGCGAGGGAAGCCCCCTAGTATATATACTGTATGCAGTATACAGTGGAACCTCGGGTCACGACCGTAATTCATTCCAAAACTCTGGTCGTAACCCGATTTGGTCGTAATTTCCCCCATAGGATTGTATGTAAATACAATTAATCCGTTCCAGACTGTATGAACTTATGTAAATATATATATATTTTTAAGATTTTTAAGCACAAATATAGTTAATTATACCATAGAATGCACAGCATAATAGTAAACTAAATGTAAAAACATTGAATAACACTGAGAAAACCTTGAACAGACAAAAGTAACATTGCAAGAATTCACGCTATAGCCTTACGAACCGATCGCTGTAAACGCTTTTTTTTAATGAGTTTTAAGCACAGGGAAAAACATGAACATTTGCAAAATCCGTAATTTAATAAACAACCAAAAAAAGTAACATTGCAACAATGCACACTACGAACTGATTGCTGTAAACAGAAGTGAAGTGGAGGTTAAAATCCAATAGAAATAAGTCTTCATTAAATACAACGAGGTTAAAACAATGCTTGAATCAGTCTCTTTAAAAACAAGCCTGGTGCATTCTTTAATCTTATGCAGCCAGCCCTCTCTCTCGCTCGCTCTCTCTCTTGTGTGTGTGTGTGTGTGTGTGTGTCTCTCTCGTGTGTGTGCGTGTGTGTGTGTGTGTCTCTCTCTCGCGCCAGTGTGTCTGTCTGTCTCTCTCTCTATCTCTTGCTCGCGTGCTGTCTCTTTCTCGCTCTCTTGCACTCTCTCTCTTGCTTGCTGCACAGGGAATGCACAGGGAGAGACTGAACACGTGTAGAAATCATCGGCGCGCACAAACCGAAAGGGAAACTGGCTTGTTCGTATACCAAATGTGTGGTTGTGAACAGATGCAAAAGTTAGACGAACATTTTGGTCGTAACCCGATTTGTACGTGTTCAGAGACGTTCGTGAACCGAGGTTCCATAAATATATATTTATGTGACTTTTTGCTATATTTACGCATAGGTTTAGCTTCCACATATGCACTGTCATTGATGATGTCTGACGATCAGCTTCCAGGATCAGATAAGGTATGCAGTACCCTGCGGGGGCAAGAGGGGGCTGGGGCGGCCTTAGGCATGTGCAAACTGTGCACCTGCACAGGGCTGCCAAATCCCAGGGGCTGCTTTATATATTGAATAAAAAACATAAAGAGGAAATAACGACACAGCTGACGGCAATGTGGCCGAAAAACATTGTGTTTCTTGTTAATTAGTACGCTGTATTTACTAATATCGCTAGAGTCGGAGCAGTAAGCTATATGTAGTATTATAACATTCTGCCGTATTGAGAATATCATGGACTGCCACTTGGTTTTCAAGTTACGGACACGCGCATATAGAAACGTGTCATGAGTATGAGGTGGCTATGCAGTGTCCGCAATGGATGTGGCCATCCACCATGCATAAGATACCATATTGACATTGGCGGGCGAAGGGGCCACCTATTCTTTCTCTGCCTAGGGCCGCCTAGAGCAGTCCCTGTAGGGGGTGCCAGTGCTAACAATGCTGTCGCTTTTCTTTTCTGCAGCTCCAAGAAGCTACCCACTGAGACCACCTCAGCCACATCCACTATACGATAGAAATTCAAGAGCTCTCAGAAGATGGCATCACAGTCAGAGGAGCACAGTCCCGCATGACAGAGCTCCCCGACTGGGACCCACTTGAGACAGCAGAAGTTTTAGAGAAGATGCAGAGGCTACAGAGGCATTTGTTATAACTGATTTGTGTTATACCACTGCATGCTCATTTTTTTCAGTTTTTAGGTAACCCAAAAACTTTTCTTTGGGTCTCCTTTGCCTCGTTTGCACCTCACATTACACATACAATTATTTTATTGTACTTCAAATATGAGATGTATATACTGTAAGCTTTCTGAGAAAAACTAGAAAAAAAGAACAAGATTAAAACGGATTGTGTCTCTGAACACAACACATCAAATTTCAAAGTGAAAAGGCTACAACAGGAAACCTCCTTGCTAGGTTTCCCTCCCATCAGCTAAGAACAGGAAGATGAAACAATAGTCATCAAAACTAGAGGACTGAGGATTGCCAATGATACAGGCTGGTGGAGGTAGTGAAATAACATAAGGAATATTTTCTTGGTACACATTAGGCTTGTTAATATCAATTGAACATCATTTGAATGACACAACATATCTAAGCAGTGATGTTGACAATTTGTATTCCTTTTAGGAACATAGTCTATATTTCATCAAGTGGCTACTTCTAGCAGAATATTGCTTAAGAAAATAAGTATCATCTCAGGCTGATTGCTTAAACATGGCATTGACTTGAATTTATTCCAATTGCCTGGTCAGCTTTTAAATCCAACACATCACTTCAAGGATGAAGTGGAATTGAGGTAGTGCAGCATAAAGGTGTTATTGAAAAATCTACAAATTCTGGGTCACCATGGACCAAAATGACTCTAATAAATCCATTCCTTGAAAAATCCGGGCTGTTTTGGAGTTAAAAGGAAGTCCTACCCATAAGTGCATGTAATAAAGTGGCTACTGAGTTAAACATACCAAGCGAAAAGACAATCATTCATTATCCGTGCTATACAAATAAATATTATTATTATTATTATTATCCTATTATATGTTAAGCACAAAAGTAAATTTAATACCTATGTGATCATTTGAAATAATACTTCCTTACCTTAATTTATGCTTTTTTTGGTAAAAAATAATAAATGTATTCTTCTTTAAGTGAATGTAAATCTGCTCATTCTTTCTTTGTTACTGTGCATAACTGTCTCCAGCAGTGTTATGAATTCCTACTGGAGGCACTTGTACTCTTAATCAAACTTGTAAATGAATGTTTAATGAAGAAAATGATAAATAATTCAGAAATAACAAAATCTCTCATATAACATAAACTTTTAAGGTTATTAATGGAAGCATCACTTCTTTTGCATTAAATAAAGATAAGTTGAGAATGCAATGGTTTTGTTAGAAAACCGTGAAACATAAATCATAGGCTAAAGCACAGAAGTGAGTTTCAGATTCAGAATAAATGAAGCCACCTAACATCAAAATCCTTTCCATGTGACTTGAAGAGTTTCCAGAAAGGAATATTATTAACTTGAAATGTTTTTTCATGTAAATCCTTCACTGCACAGTTCTACTTCAATGGATGCCATAATAAAAGTCAATTGAATTAAAAAGTGTTGTCTATCATCTATAGTTCCCAGAGGGTTTCTGCTACAGTCCAAAATAACAGTGCAATGTTTATTGTCAACTCTTAATTGGTCCAATTTGAATGAGAATGGGTGTTGAGTGAAAGGTGCCATTGCTGAAAATGCTAAATAAAGTAGAATCTTGAGCCATCGTTATATGAGAAATTCAAACATGGCAATCCTTTATTTGCACCTATAGGTAGAGCCCCGATGTACCTTCTTCAATACATTATGGCACACTAAAGAAATCAAATAGAAAAGCTTCCTTTTATCAGTTAAGATTATTTACATAACACTTTACAATATATTTTTTTAATTTTCATCAATCAGTTTTAGATAAATAGTATACTCCAGATACACACGTCTGAATTAAGTATTATGTAAAGTCCCAAGCTAGTTAAACATATTAAAAGCCCCAAGAAAAAGAAATAAAATTTCTCATGTGTAAACTGTTATCACAAAGCAAAGCACAAAGTTAAATATTATATACGATCAAATTTTGTAATCCAAAGTGTGCTGGTACAGAAGAAGTCAGGGTGTCCTAGCTTAACAGGCAGGCAGTTTCAAGCACTTTTTTTGTTTTCCCTTCTAGTGCCCTGTATTGTGTATTGTGTTCAGTGTAGCTGGGAAAGCATCTTACTCTGTGTAACCCTGACCAGGAAAAAGTGTGCATAGAAAATGGCTAGAGGGATGTATTGATATTCTTACATTTTTTTTGTAAAATAATTTTGCATTATACAACACAGGGAACTCTAGTTCCTGTATTACATCTTGCCTGAAGAAGGGGCCTAAGTTGCCTCGAAAGCTTGCATATTGTAATCTTTTTAGTTAGCCAATAAAAGGTGTCATTTTGCTTGGCTTTTCTCTACATTCATAATGGCTAACACGGTACAACACCCTAGTACTACATTATACAACATAATTATAATTACTGAATAATAATACATGGTGACTTGGATGCATCAGCTGATTAAATAATTATTCTGTTATATTCAGTGTTGCAAGGATGCCTCACAGCTCCAGGGTAATGTGATGATGCGGGTTCCGCTCCATGCTCCATTCTTGCTTCTGGGAGCTCTCGAACCCGGCACCGTCGGTAATGTCATCGATGAGCTGGACAGTGAGGCACAACAATGAAGCAAGGGGATGGTGCAAAAAATGCAAAAGTGCTTTTATTAAAACAGCAACAAAATCAAAACAGTGTTCAAATTAAAGTGCAGTGCATCAAAGTTAATAAATAAATAAATAAATAATCCATAAAAAATGGTGAATCGTGAGGGTTAAAAACACACTAGAAAAAATCCTTTAAAAACAACGAGGTTAAAACAATGGCTGGAAGCAGTCTTTTAAAAGAAAGCCCTGTGCCTTCTTTTACTGGTGACTCCCCTGTTTCTCCCATCCAGGCCATGCGCCAGGGGAGTCACCCTACATGCAGCTGACCTTCTTCACTTCTCTGGTCTAGTGGCCTTTCTGATCCCTGGCTCCGGTTCTGCTCACCCAGATCGAGACTTGGGCTCCCCAGAGACCAGGACGCTCACACTTGGGCTTCCACTTCCCCGACTCCCACTGCTTTCGCTGCAGCGTGCCAAACTTCTCCCGGTCACTCCTGCTCCAAACAAGCTCTCAGCAGGAGTGACCACTACCGTCGGCCCTCAGGTGCCAGCCAAACACCCCACTCGGGCTCGCCTCTCCCAGCTGCTTGCAAACAATGCGAGTCTCTCACCAGCTTTCTCTATCCTGCTTCCTTCTTCTCCATTAACCACCCGTTCTTTTTTTTTTCTTTCTTCTTTCCCTGTCATCCACCTTGCACTTCTATTATATGATGCAGGGACGTGGATCAGTTGTGGCAATCAGCAGCTCCTGGCAACAATTACAGATGCGGATGACTCCTCACCTGTGCACTTAAGCGAGGACCTTCTGCATCACGAATCACCCGGGAACCACTCCGGCCACACTACCACACCCCCTCTCTAAGCCACGAGTGTGGCGATTATTTATTTAAAAAGTGGCCTGTTGACTTGAGCTGTGGAATCACTACACCACAGGTACCAAGTTTTAATCTTTGACATCGGCACGGCCTGGGTGGAGTTTGTACATTCTCCCCTTGCCTGGGGTTTTCTTCAAGTATGTTAGGTTTTCTCTTACATCACAAAGATGGTTAGGTTATTGGCAAATGAAAAGTAGCTGCTGCCATGAAGTGGTCGGCTTCCACCTTGTGCCCAAAAGCATCCAGTATAGGGACCATCCTCCATAACCCTGAGCTGGATAATGTGTATACAGGTCAAAGATGGATAGTATTATTTTACTGTAAGCTATATACTTCTTTAATACATTATATTAAAGTGTGCAAAATATTGTGGGGAGGGGAAATAAAATTCATAAAATCATATGTTAATTTATTCTTTTTCTGAATTTACCTAGTCCATTACAGTGTCATAAGAGGTCTGAATGGCTGGGTGTTAAGGCAGGATCCAACTCTGGACAGGATACTAATCCATTATTCTCATGTACCCTCATTCATGTTATTATTATAAACTGTAAATAAAGCTAGCTTGAAAGCATTAATGAGGATTTTTTTCCTTGATATTAAAATTAAAAGAAATCTTTTCCATTTCATGATCTTAATTCTTAATTTTTCTGACTTCTCCTACTGACAACTAGTCCTTCAGCCTCCTACAGTACTGATCTTATTGTATTTTATCAGATTATTATTCTAAGTTTACTGTTACTTTTCTATTATGTTTGCCACTCCTTTAATTTATTGCACTGTGATAATAAATACCTTAATAAAACATATAAGATTATGGAGGGACTGGTGTGACTGAGTATTTTTGTGTGTGTATGATTGTGCCCTGCAATGGACTGGCATCTTATCCACCCTTGATTACGTCCTCATGCCAAATGCTGCTGGGATAGGTGTCAGCTCCCCATTGCCCAGAAGTGAATAAACTGGTTAGAAAGTGGATGAATAGATACTATTACTACTAATAATAATAATCATCATCATCATTATCATCATGTACAATAAAACACTAAGATTTGTTCATCTGTCATGCAGTTACTTGTGTATGACTGAGGCTAGAGCCTTGGTCTTGGTCTTAATTGAAATAATAATAATAAGGTGTGTAAGTGCCACATGGGTTGGACAGGCATGCTGACCAGGAAGGGTGATGGTTCCTTGCCTGGACAGGAGGGGAGGCCCTGCAGGGAGATCCACTCCCTAATATATTGGACCGGAAGTACGCCCAGGTCCTCAATAAAAAGGACCGCATTCCTTGTCCAGGAGAGTCAAAACTGGGAGGAGGAAGAGCAACACTGAACTAGGGGAGGGTAGTGTGGTGGTGAATAGAGAGGAGCTGGAAGAGAGAAAAACTTTTTCTTGGTGACTGAGGTATTGTCATAATAAACTATCATTTATCTGAACCCGGGACTGTGTTTGTATATCCGAGTTTAGGGTTTCAGGCCTACTGGAGCCCCGGTTCTGTCACAGGTGATACTGAAACAATACCTTGCAAGTGACTGTAAGGTGCAAACGCATGTTACATTATTAAAAACACATTTTGATCAAATCTAATCACACTATCTAAAAAATGGCATTTCAAGTAGATTAACAGCAAGGTGGTTCTCAGTATAATAAGGTCTACACTGATTACAAAGGCAGACTTTCCTTTCTGAAGAAGGTTAAAGAAAGATTTAACAGTGGCATTGAACATCTAGAAGGGCATTAGCAAGGTTAATGGCACCAATTATTTTTTACCGGAGACAGGCAGCTATGTCAGATAATAGTAAAAGGAATTTGAGAAGAAGGGCATTCAGCTGCAGAGGGTAGAGTATCAGTTTTCAATGAACAAAAAATAGAAAGAAATGAAGCAATGCTAATTAGACTTTCCCAGAGACAGTCAATATTCATAGTCTTTTTTTTTCTTATGTAATTTGGCCATTAAAAAGGAAGTTCATAAAGATGGACTAAACACAATAATTCAATAATTTAGGTTCTCAGGTTTTTAAACCTGGAAAAACCTTTTTCACCTCCATTTGCATTTTTTGCAAAGCCCCTTAAGCCTTATTGCTAACCTACAATATACAGCAGAAGTCATTTGAGCAGAAGGTTTTAGAATTTGCCTCAAACCACAGGGTTTTCTGGTAAGATGAAAGTTTCAAAGCTTCTTTTAAGCTCATTACCATCTTCCATTTCTAAAGGTATTTAAATTACTGAACTAACTGAATATTTAAATTTATCCTACAAAGGTTTGTCCATATTGGTATTGCATACTGGCGGCACGGTGGCGCAGTGGGTAGCGCTGCTGCCTCGCAGTTGGGAGATCTGGGGACCTGGGTTCGATTCCCGGGTCCTCCCTGCGTGGAGTTTGCATGTTCTCCCCGTGTCTGCGTGGGTTTCCTCCGGGCACTCCGGTTTCCTCCCACAGTCCAAAGACATGCAGGTTAGGTGGATTGGCGATTCTAAATTGGCCCTAGTGTGTGCTTGGTGTGTGTTTGTGTGTGTGTCCTGCGGTGGGTTGGCACCCTGCCCAGGATTGTTTCCTGCCTTGTGCCTTGTGTTGGCTGGGACTGGCTCCAGCAGACCCCCGTGACCCTGTGTTCGGATTCAGCGGGTTGGAAAATGGATGGATGGATGGATGGTATTGCATACTGGAAACAAATCAAATATTATTACTTTGGCCCTTGTAGGATAGATAGATAGATAGATAGATAGATAGATAGTAATTTATTGATCCTTCAAATGGCAATTTACATGTTTCAGAAGTAGCATAGTTCATAAAGTGAAAACCATAATCTTATAAACTGGCATAATAAAAGGGGAGCACTTTACATTTAATTGTCCAGGTATGGGTATGGCTTTGCATGTGCGTAATTTGCCTTAGACTACAGTGCCACCTAAGATGGACCCAGCTGACTCCCTGCAAGTCTAGCAATTGTTTTTCTGTTTCTTGGGTTATATAAGCTACAGATAATATGGGGCCCAAGAATAAATAAAGCTAAAGATAAAACAAAATAAAGCTAAGGTTATTACATGTGTCAATGAGTATAGAGATCAGTTTGAAATCCAACATCTATGCCTCAGGCAAGTACAGTAAATGAGCTAAAATGCCCATCTAAATGACTGACATCAAACAAGAGGTCCAAATGGTCTAAACAAACTCAGGTGTGCCTTTTAAATACCTGACTTAAGTAAACTGCTTGAAAAATCCACCACTAACATCATTGTATACACTTTCAGTTATACCCATTCATCCATTTTTATAACCAGTCTTTACCAATTCATGGTTACGTGAAGAAGCAACCTGTCAACGCAGCACCTGGTTCAAGACAGGAGCATGTTTTCATTTTATAAACACATCCACGCTCACTGCTCAAGGCTAATTTTGAATCTTCAGCAAACCTAACAAGCATGTATTTGGACTATAAGTAGAAATGGAGGAGATAGCCAAAACCAACACAGGGAAAACTTGCTAGCTACACACAGGCAGTGATCAGACTGGGAACTTAAACGCAGGTCCTAGAATCTATGAAGTAGCAGTGTTAGACATAAATAACTACATTAATGTGCCACATCGCGCACTTATCCTGTCGGTGGTGATGTGTCTACACATCTGTCATACTAAAACAGACAAGATCTATTAGTAAACACATGCATTCTTTCATATTTCTCAAATGATTTTCATAAAGTTTGTTTGGTTATATACATTAGACATGTCTGTAAATGGAAAGCCAATTTTTCAATTTACATGGCGCATTATTTGTAAAATGTTTGTTATAAATAGCTGCTCGAAGCCGTGCCAGTAAAAACTGCAATAAATAAAAAATATGTAAATATGCATCACTTTGATCCAAAGAAACTCTTACATAATAATGGTGCACATGTACAATACAGAGAATTTGGATTCCTGCCTAGGGAGAAATTTTACATCATTCTAATTAATATTTATATTTCTCTCTCTTCAAACTGGGACTCAGCAACAAAAATTATTCACTGTGTTACCAAAACTCTAATGATGAACCATTCCAACACTGAAATGATGGTGAAATCAATGAGGGGAACTCTGGAAGGGTCAATGACAAACTTCCATCAGTACTGTATGTGTCATGCTCCATGGACACATAAAACTGGACTTGCTTTATTTAAATATTAAATGCCTTTAATTGTAAACCTGTGGCACATCTGGGCAGATCTGACTCCAATCTTATCTTTCTTACTTCTACCTACAAGCCTGTAATTAGACAGAGACAGCTCTCTTATCATTAACCACGACAGACATTCTTGTGTGTGTTAGATGGAGTTGTTATCTGTTACAATATTTATATTTTTCTTGAGCCTCTGTAAAGTCTTAATTCAACATTCATAGAAGCACCACATAAGATCTGGTATGATCCTAGGATGGGCTCCAGCTTTCTGTGGCCTTGAACTGGATAAGCATGTTCAGATAATGGATCACAGGTTCTTATAAAAAGGAATGAGAGCCAGAAATATCTTAATTTGATATTTGGACAATATAGCACTTGATTAATGACACTGTTTCTCCTTTATGTCGTTTGAGGCACCAGATCACTTGGGCTTTGAGTTGCATAGCAGCTGATTAAGAAGTCATGCGAAGCAGAGAATGGAGACAAAACTAATGGCCATTATGAACAATGCTGCACATCCTGTCTCTCTGATACACTAGCATTGAGTACTTTCAGCAAACAAATTATTCAACAGAAGTGTGTCAAGGAATGCTACTGAGATACTTTATATCAATGGCAATATGTGTTTACAATGACTTTTGTTGTTTTTATATTATTTCTGTATTTCTTTTTTTTTTTTTTTAATATTTTTATTTTATTAATTTTCATTGTAATCATTCCATACAAACAGATCAATTTATAACCCAACAAATTTGAAAACAAATCAAACCCCACCCCTGAGAAGGAGAGCTTAGCTAAAGGAAAATTTCTTTAAGCTTTTTAATAAGGCAGCATTAGACAAAAGAAGGGGAGAAGTAAATATCTATATAAATAAGAGATGGAGAAGGGAGTTAAATGCAATAATAGTTAATTCTCTTATTCTAAAATAATATTGATTAAATCCTGCCATGTTTTGAAAAAATTTTGTACAGATCCTCTAACTGAAAATTTGATTTTTTCCAATTTCAAATAATATAAAACATCGGTTTCCCACTGACTTATAAGAGGAGAATTAGGATTCTTCCAATTTAACAAAATAAGTCTGCGTGCCAAGAGTGTAGTGAATGCAATCACAGTTTGCTTGTCCTTCTCCAATTCCAGTCCATCTGGAAGGACACCAAACACAGCTGTTAGTGGGTTAGGAGGGATTGTGATACTAAGGCTGTCTGAGAGGCACTTAAAAATTTTTGTCCAAAATGATGTTAGTTTGGTGCAGGCCCAGAACATGTGACCCAGTGAGGCAGGAGCTTGGTTGCAGCACTCGCAGGTTGGATCCTGGCCTGGAAACATTTTGGACTGTTTTAAGCGAGACAGATGAGCTCGATATATAATTTTTAGTTGAATAATTCTATGCTTTGTGCATATAGAACTCGAGTGAATTCTCTGCTTTGCTACCTTCCACTCCTTTTCTGATATATTGATTAAGAGATCTTCTTCCCAATGTCCTCTTGGGTCTTTGAAAGGTAGGGACTCTAATAAGATTTTATATATTGCGGAAATAGTGTTTGTTTCCTCGGAATTGAGCAGTATTTTTTCCAGCATCTGTATTTCTTAAGATTCCACATAAAGATAAATTCTCCTCTTTGGGATAAGTAAAGTACCATCTATCTATCTATCTATCAGTGCTATGTCAGCACTATGAACATGACTGGCTGAAAATGACATTTCTGTGTAAATATATATTGTGCTAAAAGTTTCAACTCTGCAGCCAAGTTTTTGAAAAAAAAAAGACAGAAGGAAATTTCTTCAGTTAAAAAGTGAGGTTTGTATACTGGAGTATTAAGTTAATTTACAAAATACACATTTAGTTTCTACAGTAATAATCATGAGCAGGAAGCAAATCTGACATTCTGATGTTTAAATTCTCATATTAAGCCCTTTTGGTAGTTGTTTCAAAAACATATTAATATAGGGTGTATTTATTAAATCATGGTTTAAATGATTTTGTGATGTAGCATATCCATTTTATACAAAGACTAGCCGTCCCCTGCGGCTCCGCCCGCATTGTAGTGAAACAAGGAAAACTTTAAAAATCAATAAACAAACAGGTATTGCTAGCTAAGAGGAGACAAGGTCTGCTCCAAAACGTGGCGAGAGATAGAGTGATTCAAACGAAGGCTGGCACATGAGTGAGGAGGGCCTGCCCAGCTCCCCACTCCTGACGTCCCCCTCCCCTCGGTCCGCAGTCTCTGTCTTGGATTAGGGCGAATAAATCACTCCTACAAGTGAACTATGATACTTAGTGCGATGAGAGAAGTCGCAAAATCAACCAGAATGTTCAAGCAAATTATAGAAAAAAACCAGATCTTAATCCGTTAAGTAGTTCTTGCATGAAAAGCGGACAGACAGACATACAGATGTTGGATTTTATATATATAGCGACTTATATATATAACACTTTTTTAAAATATTAGAATGGTTTGTTTGTATCATATAAAACAAAGCAAATAAAACATGCTTCAAGAAAGTTAATGTTTGTAGCAACTGGTTATTACATTTAACACTAAAATTAATAATCTGTTTTCTGTTACAGTTCTCCTCACTCTTAATGCAGTTGTGAAGTCAGTTCTCCACACACATTAGCATTTCTTATTGTGTTTGTACAAACTGACATTGTGTCTATATATATATATTTCACTACTACAGACATTTTGTCATTGTGTTAATGAGTTTCTCATAAGACTCTGACAACATTCGTTTGTACATTCGTCAGTCAGAATTATAGACCACTCACTCACTTTAATGCTGTCCTACACTGTGCTAATAGTTTACAATCAAATCAGTTTAAACTTTCTTCAGATATGTATGTAGAGAAAAGTCAAGCAAAATGACACCTTTTTTTGGCTAACTAAAAAGATTGCAATTTACAAGCTTTCGAGGCAACTCAGGACCCTTCTTCAGGCAAGATGTAATCAAGTTGCCTCAAAAGCTTTCATATTGTAATCTTTTTAGTTAGCCGATGAAAGGTGTCATTTTGCTTAACTTTTCCCTACATTCATAATGGCTAACATGGTACAACACCCTAGTACTTCAGATATGTATGAAAAAGCAAGTCTAGTCACACCCTGTCAAGTGGTAGTAGTAAAACTGACCTCCAATAGAGAACACATGTAATCACGTGTTCTCAGAACAGGTTCAGTTAAATTGCAAATTGAAACATGTGTTCTCAGTGTTATATTACAGGTGCATGTCATAGCCCCTCAGTAATTACACAGAAAGCATGTATGGATGCTCAAGTTTTACCCAGTTCATATTGTTGAAAATGAAGCAGGAAGCATTTTTCATGTAGATGTGCTGCTATTGCTGAGCATGGGGCAATTCACAATGCAGTAGCCTTTGGGCTCTGAAATCCAGACTGACTGTAGATAGACTCTTCAATGCCTTCATTCCAGAGAATGATAGGAGGAAATGTGAGGGCCAACATGACATGTCGCGTGGTGATGTGGGACAATGTAAGTTTTCAACACTCCTACCATGTGAGGGAATGATTTAGAAAACCACCAGCATATAATAATGATCTCCCTGCCTCCTATTTCACCATTCCTCAACCTATTTCAGGAATTCTTCAGTGCTTGGAGATGAAAGGTGCATGATCGCCAGCCCCATAATAAAATGTCATTCCTGCAGGCTGATGCTTATCAGTCCTGGGTGAGGAATGTTCAGAAGGGAAGCCATCAGTTGTAATGCAGACTGAATAATGTGTCCTAATAGAGATGAAACACTGGATCCTCCATTGAGGAATATCAGATTTGATTTTTGATTTATACAGGTATGTGAATATATACATATATAAGTAGTGTGAATTTACTGTGCTATCATTGGTGCTGTGCCCCAGGTTTAACTGCATATTTTTCTTTGTCTATTTTCTGATGCACAGTTTCATGTTCATCATTTTCCTTTTCGCCAGTTACAGCAATTATATTGTGTATATTTACAACAAAATCATTCACATTTAATTTTTGTGTCTGAACGTTTTATTACTCTGTTATTTTTGCAGCACTCTTTTTTTGTAAGCTTTTGATTAAAATATCAAAACACTTGCTGTCTGTGTCTTCAAGGACTGGCAAAATTGTTTTATTCATCAGTAACAACGTTGAAGTGATTGACTGATTTTGCATGTTTTGACACACGTGAACGAGGTTTTAATTGTTTTAGTGGCTTTTGCACAGTTGAGTTTGTGTTATGAGAAAGGCCTTAACTATTTTGTCAACTGTATTAAGACTTAGAGAAGGATATTTCTGATGTGTGAACTTCATCAAAATGATTGAGATACACTGTAATAGTTCATTAAAAATGACACCTAAACAAAAGATAAATAAATCTTACTTTTTTTATTTTGTCTTTCACCCTTTATTCAAAACTAGCTGCGTAAGCCCATGCTGTACAAAATCCGGGCTCCTAGAAACTATTAAAATTGTCCGAAAAAAATTGAAATGCAGAGTCTGCAGTTTTGTTTTGTGGACGTGCGTGGACTCACAGCTAAGCGAGTTTTTCTCTCGTTTGCCTTTCCTCGGTGGTTTCATTTTGGTGACCGAGCCACTTTCTTTCAGCTTCATGCTGTAGCCTTGTCCTTCTTTCTTCTTTTGACTCATTAACTTGGGGACGCCTTGCCGGCTCTTTGAGCTTCATGCTGTAGCCTCGCACTTCCGGGCCGGATGGACAGACAGACACACACACTTCCACATGTAGACGTTTATATATAAGATAAGTGCTCATCTTCACCAGTTCCATAAGTGGGGAGTCAGATTTTAAAATATGGTGGCACGTTTTGTATGGGATTGATTCACTTGTGTAGCACAATCGGTGTGCAAGCAATATAATTTGCAAGCACATTCACTTTATTGTTTACATATTTAAAATATTTTTACAGCCAATGTTTTTGATTTTGAATTATCGGAGATTAAATGGTGAAATGGTTTACCATAGTCTTTAGAAATCCTGTAAAAATTAAATTCATGTGTGTTTGGAGATAGACAAGAAACATAATTTGGAATTAGCTGTTTAGCCTTGACTACCACCATTGATTAGAACAACCAAGTCCCACCATTGTCTTTCTCTTCAGCACAAGTGACCAGACACCATTTGCAGTATTTATTGTTTGCACACATTTTCAAAATTTATAATTTACACTATGATTTACACACATCATCTGCTACAACAGCTGAAAAAAATTTGTTTGCATATATCTAATTTGATGTGGTGGTGGGCAGAGGTGTAGAGGAGCAGAGGGGCTAGTTCACACCCTAAATAGTATAGAAACAGTGCTGTTCAATGTGAATATGTCTTATTAACTTTAGGAATCATATCAGTGCTGCATTTTCTTTTTTTGCTTGCCTATAACTGCAGTCCCAATTCTGAGTATGGGTGCAAGTTTAATGCAGAGGTGCAAAATGAGCATGCAGATTGTTTACATGTAGATGAAGTCCAGGAACAGTTGTTCACACAGTTACCGAACAATTTCTAGGCCCAAGTCCTGTCTGTGTGGAGTCTGCATGCCAAAAGATTGCCCATGTCTCTTCTGGTTTTACTTTTAGTGTTCAGGTTCTCCTTCCACGTCTCAAAGATTAACATTTTAGGTTGAATGTTGAGGAAGTGGAAATGTGTGTACTTTGAGATGAACAGGGTTGACTACTATCTTCTTTCCAGTGGTCCAAGAATAGGCGCAGTCTGATCACAAAACCTTTAATGGAAAACTCAGTTTCAGTAAATGGATGGATATATTCTAACCAGCCTGTTAGCTCTAACCGAAAAAGTCTTATTTAATTGGTGTATGTATGGAAAGAGCTAATTGGTTTTGGATGGTTTTAGTTGCTGCTCCCACACGTTGTGTTAGTCTACTAGAGTGCTGGTTACAAAAATCGCTTCCATGAACATGGCTTAAAGGAGCCTCCCTAGCAACCACGGAGCCGCACTCAGTTTCTTAGTTTGATTGTGCCCGGGGCTTGTTTCAATGTAAAGAGATGTTCAAGGCTGTGAAGTTTGAAATGAATCACCTCAAGTCATGATATGCATTTCTAAAAATGATGTCCTTTAGAAAAAAACGGTCCATAAACATGACCTTTGGCATGTTTTAAATATTTGACATGAACATTTAAATTTTATTTTGGTAAAAGCTATTTTCTACAAAATGTTTTTAGTAAGTTATTTAAATATAGAATACAGAATATTTACATACAGAATTGATTACCAATACAGGAAATATTAGACGAATGGAAGAAAAAAATCTTTAAATTGGAAAGGATATTCTAATGAGGGAGAAACCGCATTTAAAATAAACCCAGTGAGCTGCAAGCAAGAACACAATAAAAATTTATAATAATGTACACCACTTAAGGGAAAATAAGAATAGAAAACAACATTGCTAAGGTTAAGAATAATTTCTTATCTACCAGAATTGTCTTGTAGGATAAGTTAACCTAGTTTTGCATACACTGTGTACTCTCTGCACACTTAATAATATTCATAACACACCATTTAATTCAGGTTGCTATAATGAAAAGAGTTTAAATGCAAAAAAAACATGAGAGGGAAGGCAAACAAAGGAAAAACAAAATAATAAAGAAAGCCATGCTGGTTCATTGGAGGGCACATTATACACATTTCTCCCCGTAGTCAAGAAGGAGACGCTTTTCCATTTTCCCACTAAAATGCACACTAGAAGCAAAACACTTCTATTCACTTCATATACATTTTTTTCATTCTCTGTAATATGTAGACTGCACAACCACATTACCAAGTAGCTTTTCGCCTCATGTTATCAGCCATCTCTAGACTTTATGAGTATCGTAAAGGAGCCCTGAGTGATTACGTCACGGGCCAGTTCTGAAGACATGTAGGGATCCTAAAATAGAGTTTAGGGCCAACTCTTTGGGCCAATCATACTATAGTTTCTAAAGACACCTAATATCACTCAACACATGCACCCTGTTTTGTATTTGAAGGGTGGGCTGTCGTGTATGGCCTCTGCAATAAATGTATTTGGTCAATCTGCTGCCATCTAATGGTAGAAGGAAACCTAACAAGTGTTTGGTCACTTCTCCATTTAAACTCGGGGTCTGCTCAGAATATCATTTTTGGTCATCCTCTCCACTTACAAAGATTAATGATGCCTGGATTTAAGAGGGGTTCTGTTCTTGTTAATGTAAGATCTGTTTATAAATTGCCTCTTTCAAGGTCTTCCCAACCTTAATGACAAACATTGTCTTTAGAAACCCTTTGTTTGTTAGTCAAATATTAGAAACGTGCATGTCATTAAAGGCACTGATTACAGCCCTTCCTTTAATAACCTTATTCTTCTAGGTAAGTGAAAGAAACCATATTTTGTATGCAAAAAAAGGAAGTTATCACAACAAAATTAAATAATAAAAGTATCCAAGTCAATTAAATAAATAGACAAATGCATGCCAGGATTCTGTATCTGGCAGCTATTCTGTGTAATTCTAGTTTGCAAGACAGTGAGATGTGTTTGGGCTAAGAAATGGGATGGTTAAACTACAAGGCTGCAGGTTTATTTCCCAAATTTGAGCCACTTTGTGACCCTAAGCCACTTAACATGCTTGTGCTCCAACTGTAAAAGACAAATGCAAGTGGCTAGACTGCACATGTGAAGTGTTATTGTCATGTGATAATACACGGTGCAGCTAAGACAATGAAATTCTTACTCATATGTCTTCTCAAAATAGGTGATTAAAAATACAGTACCAAAAATAAATAAAGGATAGACAGAATAAATAACTAAAGAATAGATAGATAGATAGATAGATAGATAGATAGATAGATAGATAGATAGATAGATAGATAGATAGATAGATAGATAGATAGATAGATAGATAGATAGATAGATAGATAGATAGATAGATAGATAGATCGATCCAATACACCACATTGCAGGCATTACATGCTGCATATGTATTGTCACACCCATGTGAGTAGGGGACATCTTCAGAGCTTGTATGTTGCCTACAATAGCATGTCATGGGTTGGCATAGTCATTCATGCCTTTCTCTCTTTTGGCCTCAGAATGGAAGATCGAAGGCTTGAGGTGGTGTCACTTCTGCTTCTGCCAGAAATCCGACATTTTCTTCTCCAAGTCATATTTACTTTAAGATGGCAGTTATCTTGGGACTCAAGTCTGTGAAAGACAATTCAGTGCGGCACTGATTGAACAACCTTTTGAATTATTTTATATATTTTTTCTTTAGTTATTGACATCTGCTAATTATATGGGGAAGGGTTGGAGTACCAGTTGGTAACCCTGTTAAATGACAATGGTTTAAAAAAAGGCAAAGAAAAGAGCACATGTGGGTGTTAAATAATGGATTTAAGCCTTGTATTTGGAGCTCCGTCTTTGTCCATCGCAGGTTCTTAATGAGCAGACTGCTTTAAGGAACGGGGCTTCCTTGGTCAATGTGGAAGTGATGTTAGTTTACCTCTGGTGAATGTGTCTCTGGACTATGGGTGGAAAAGGAGAGGTTGTTAGCAGGTGTGCACCTTCCCGATACAAGGTTCTATTGCTTACCTTGTTAGAATTTATAGAATGATTAGAATGATTACATCTTGCCTGAAGAAGGGGTCTGAGTTATCCCAAAAACTTGCATATTGTAATCTTTTTAGTTAGCCAATAATAAGGTGTCACTTTGCTTGACTTCTCACTTGTTAGAATCCTGAACATGTCATCTAAGCTCTTGTGTGTGACAAGTGACAAGTAGATTTCTGATGCCCCATCCATCTCCATAATACAAGGTTTTAAAAGTTTACAGCTAACAAACAAGTTTCATTTAAAAAATAATAATTTTGTTTGAAAACTCATGTGCTCATAGACTGAGAAGGCCCAGCTCAAAAATTCTTCCTTTGTTTTCATGCATACAGATTTTATTTGCTTTCTGGTTTCTGAGATGCTCATCTCTGTTTTGCATAGTGTACCTAGCTGATTAGCCTAATGTTCTACTTTTGTGGCATGCAATGCCATTCACTCCATTAAAGTGTCATCACGGTCAATTACAGCATGAGTAATGATGCATTATTTAAAACCTGTCAAAATATTTTATGGTCTTTCTAGCTTGGGTTGATTCACTGTGTTTATCCTCTGCAGAATATGCTAAGATTTTTTTTTTTTTTTTTAAATATTGAAATTCACTGCAATTACTGTCTGGATGGGCTTAGGTTTCCTTTTGTCCCCTTGAAGGAAAACCGATTATCTGTTATCTAACCAGCTTAATCCAGTTTAGGGTCCCTCAGGCTGGAGCCACTCCTGGCAGAACTGTATGAAAGTCAGGAATGAATGCTGAATGGAGCCAATTCAGAGTCAGTAGTTAATTTAACATGCGTGTCTTTGGGATGAGGCAGGTATACCAGATTTCCCAGAAGAAAAGCACACAGACACATGAACCAGCCTAGAATAGGACATAACCAACAAATGAAGAAATGCAATTGATTTAAAAAAAACCTTTTTTAGTGTGCTTGACTATGTATTTTTGCATGAACTAGTTGTTTATTTTTTATTTTTATCCAGAATTAATAGCTTTATGTCATAATTGGCTTATAACAATATTTTTGAATATTCATATTAGAAATTGTAAGTTCTGCAGTAACGGTGGATAAAATTTAGATAATAAGTATGTAGACAGGCCAATAAAGAGCTATTTGATAAATATGGATTGACCATGAGTCTTTTTTGAAATAGCTGTTTATTAATTCATGGTATGTTACCTGAGGCATGGTGCTGTGCAGTCTGGCAATGCAGATCAATATAATTAAAAGGAATACATTTTTCTATATTTCATAGTTGTCAGTGATCCTTCTTGATGGGTGAGATATATTAATGTTATATATTTTTTACCAGTTCAGCATTGATTTTATGTCATGCAAATTATAAAAAAAACTTTGATGTCCAGTCGAATAAGCAGCCTTAGCAGGATATCACTGTTTCCATTAAAGAATATTTCTTGAGCATCTTTCTGACTAACCCTGGAGCAAGTAGTAGATTTGCAAAAGTTTTAGCTGGACTGGTTTACATTAAAACTTCTTCAATCAATCATTCATATTTTATTGAGTGTTTATTATGTCTGGCACTCTGCAACCCAATAAAGGAAACTATGAGATCAAACGGTATGTTGTTGGATTTTTAATAAGGCATAACGTCCTATTGGCAGAGACAGAATGTTCCATAATTTTTAGGTAGTTGAACAGCAGACTTCTGCTGGGAATACATATCTAAACTGCCACTCTTGGTTCACTCCCTGGTTGTAATGTAAAACAGCACCTTCTTTCAGCACCCAAATTGCATTTCAAACTATTTTGGCAAGCTATTACCGCTTATGGACCATTTGCATGTGTTTAAACATTAATGATTTATCCTTCTATTTACAACTTTCTGCTCATTCATGTACCAACTTTAATCCCTCCCAAATCTTGCTCAGCTCCCGCTCCATGCATTTCATCTAACTTTTTACATTTAATTTTTTTTGCTTAGCAGACAGTTATATCCAAAGTGACTTATAAAGGACGTCAACATAATCGAGTAACATCAGCCTAGGGACTGTTTTGAACAAGTGTAACAGAACAGGTTACAAAACTTGATCACCGCAAGTGAAGAGCTATAATGCTAGCATAACAACAAACTATCAACTGACAATATGACAGACATCCACAGAGCAAAGAACATTCATTAACAATTTGAAACATACAGGTATTCATATCTGACACATCTTGATAGTTTGCCTTGTGATAACAACAGAATGGGTCTTGTGGATTAGACATCCTTTCTTCAATAAAAGTTTCCAGTCCCTTGTGGAAAATTCCCACGCTAGGGGACACAGTCTTTCTGTTGCATCCTGGGCCTGTCCATGGGTCATAGCCAACTGAACTGTTCTTGAGGTATCCATGTGGTATCCTCAATAAAATATCCCAGCTAGCCTGGTATCAAGTGGAGTGGGAATTCTGCTCCAAGGTCATTCCATATTTTTAAACTTCTCACCATCATCCAAAGTTGAGCAGAAGAACCTAATTTTTTTCAATTTGAAAATTCAGTTTCAGTTTTTTTTTTTTATTATACCTAACATCACATACCCATAAATGAAAATGTGACATTTAGCTTGTGTGGTACTGAGGTGTCACCCACTGCACTAGGGTCCCAATCCAGGTGGTTCATTGTGTGGTGGGTGCAGCAACATGCTATCAGCGCATGCTTCCAACCTCTCTCTAATAAATCATCTGTGAACTTGGCTCACAATTCACTGTTCTGTTAAACACATACATAATAATGTTAAGATACTCTCCAAAGTCCTAGCTAGATTTGAGAAAGTGCTTCCTTCTGTAATATCATAAGATCAAACTGGATTTATTAACGGCAGACACTTAGCTTCCAATCTTCGACACCTGTTTAATGTAATATATTCACCCACAAAGTCTAACAATTCAGAGATATTATTATCGTTGGATGCATAAAAAGCATTTGATATGGTTGAATGGACTACCTTTTCACTACATTGGAGAAATTTGGGTTTGGCCTGAACATATGTGCATGGATAAACTATTATATACCAATCCAGAAACTTCAGTTTGTATTAACAACATTATTTCCAGACTACTGTCAAACTAGAACGTGGTACTAGACAAGGATGCCCCTTGTCACCACTGCTTCTTGCAATTGTCATTGAGCCACTGGAAGTTCACTGTTGAAATGCTTATGAGATAAAGGGGATTTATCAAAGAAGGACTTGAACAGAAAATTTCTCTAAATGCAGATGATATGGTACTATATATATCAGATCCACAAAATAATGTGCCTGCAGTCTTAAAAACATTAAATGAATTTCAAAAGGTTTTTGGTCTCAGAATTAATTTGAATAAGAGTGTGCTCTTTCCAGTGTATTCCCAAGCACACAATATTAGATTGGACACCTTCTCTTTTATCATCCCAGGTCAATTTAAATACCATGGGGTAAACATCACAAGTAACCATAAAGCTCTTTATCAAAAAAATGTTGCTGTCTATATGGAAAGAATTAAGCAAGACTTACATAGAAGGTCTACCCTCCATCTCACTTTAGCTGGAAGAATTAACACTGTCAAGATTAATATCCTTCCTAACCTTCTTTTTCTATTTCAAAACATTTTAATGTACATTATTTTTTAAGAAGTTAGATTCAATCACAACTTCATTTATTTGGAACTCAAAATATCCATATATTCAAAGGGCAACCCTACAAAGACCTAAGGTGGAAGGTGGCATGGCTCTACCTAACTTTCAATTTTATTACTGGGAACCAAATATACAAGCTATAAAAACCTGGACATGGAAACAGATAGATGAACATACACAGACTTGGAAATAAAATCCTGCACTACTTCTTTATATTCCTTGTTTTCTACTCTAGTAAATACAAGTTATCGTCACTATACAAACAACCCAATTGTGCTTCACTCACTCAGAATATGGAACCAATATAGGAAGTATTTTAAGATAGAGAAGCTTTTATCTGTGGCACCTCTGCACGAGAACCACCTTTTTCCACCCTCTCAATCGTACGCAGTTTTTAATGTCTGGAAAACATTCGGGATTAAATCACTTAGAGATCTCAAATTTAACTTTCCAGCAACACATTTCTTTCACTACCTCCAAATTATAAACTTTGTTAAACAAAACCTGCCCAATTTTCCTCACCTCCCACCAACCTCTATTCCGGAAAAAATATGGATCAGTCTTGAGGACTGAGGACGAGAACATCTGTTTTGTTTAAAATTGTCCAAAATGTCCAAAATTGTCCAAGAACCAACCTGCGAACGTTGCAATCAAGTTCCAGCCTCACTGGGTCACATGTTTTGGGTGTGCACCAAATTAGCATCATTTTGGACCAAAATCTTTAAAAGCCTTTCAGACAGCCTTGGTGTCACAATCCCTCCTAATCCACTAACAGCTGTGTTTGGTGTACTCCCAGATGGGCTTAAAGTGGAGAAGGACAAACAAACTGTAATTGCTTTTATTTCATTATTGGCACATAGACTTATCTTGCTCAACTGGAAGAATCCTAGCTCACCTCTTTTAAGTCAATGGATAACTGATGGTATACAGTATATTATCTGAAATTTGAAAAAATCAAACTCTCATTTTCAGGATCTGTTCTAAACTTCTTTAAAACCTGGCAGGATCTAATCAATAACATTTTAGAATAAGCATTTAAATTGAGGAAATGGATTCTCTTCCTTTTACTTATTTATTCATTTTTCCTACTATTAAAAGTTTTATTCTGTTGGCCTAGCTCTCTTTCTCAGGGGTGGGGGCTGATTAGTTTCAAACCTAGTTTTGTAAAACTTGACTTGCTTGTATGGAAGGTTATTTGATTTTAATAAATTCAATAAAATTAAAAATAAATGAATAAATAAACACATACAAAAGTACTGCTGCTCAGTCTCATAGTTCCCTCTACCTATACTCTTGTAATTTCCTGAATGCTTCCTAATTGTCTGTGTGCTTTAGATCAAAGGACATTAGGAAAGCTGATTTCTCCTCCTGAATATGAAGAAGGCCTGCCTTTTATATTCAGGAGTTCCTCGGCATCCACCATTCGAAAGTATCCACAATTGTGGTCAATGTGCCTCACATCTTATTGATAACAACCTGGGAGACATCTTACATACCCATCTTTAGTCACTGAATGTTTTGGAGCTGCACAAAAAGTCCTTGTCCATGATCTCAACAGGCTCTTCACTTAGCTAGGCGTTTGCGTAACCCATTACCACAACAGCTGCCCACCTGGCTTGATGGTAAAGTCAATTTCAATAGTTCACATGCTACCATTTGGTTTTTGAAATTTTTTAATTTAGTCTTTCCTTAGTATTGGTGTTCAACTTTGGCTACTAGGTGTGCAACAGTGACAGACAGCAACCCTATTTTGGACTTGGCTGTCGCCAGATATTTAAGTAACGAGGCCCTGAACAGAATCCATTTGGACTCAAATCCCCCAACTTCCCTGCGATATGGGAGAGGCTAATTTGGATTTTTAAATTCCATTCCTGGATACCTTCACTACCAATTGGTGTCTTCCAGACCTGTTCTCTTCTGTTCTGATCAATTTCTATTGTTTATTCTTTCTAATCTTCTTATGACCATCATTGAAACGACATTGCACATGATTCTACCCTTCTTCTTGTGGTTGTTCTATGTGGCTTCTTTGGGCTAAATCCACTTGGATTATGTGAATCACCCAACTACCAGAATCTTGCACCTCTTACCATACTGACATACCATGGTAATGATTCTGGAGTGTAAGAGGAGCCAGACATGTTCAGCATCAATGTAGGTAGGATAAACAACTAAATCTTTAGGAATAAGGAAGATTTGTACATGTGAATTTTAGATCAGCAGTAATTAGAGATATGGGTAGAATGTCACGAGCCAGAGAATTAATAAAATACAAGTAACATTTATTCTAAAAAGGCAAGAAATAAGCAGTAGAATCATAATTTAGAATCATTAAGAATCATAAAAGGGAAAGAGAACAGGAAACAGCTAAAGGTATAAAAACCCCAAATAGTCATACAAAGACCAGCAAAAATATGTGAATGACTCCTTAGTAAAAGGCACATGGCAGCCCACCTGGAATTTGCCAAAAGGCACCTGAAGGACTCTCAGACCATGAGAAAGAAAATTCTCTGGTCTGATGAAACAAAGATTGAATCTCTTTGGTGTGAAGGCCAGGCGTCACGTTTGGAGGAAATCTGGCACCATCCCTACAGTGAAGCATGGTGGTGGCAGCATCATGCTGTGGGGATGTTTTTCAGTGGCAGGGACTGGGAGACTAGTCAGGATAAAGGGAAAGATGACTGCAGCAATGTACAGAGACATCCTGGATGAAAACCTACTCCAGAGCACTCTTGACCTCAGACTGGGGCGACGGTTCATCTTTCAGCAGGAAAACGACCCTAAGCACACAGCCAAGATATCAAAGGAATGGCTTCAGGACAACTCTGTGAATGTCCTTGAGTGGCCCAGCCAGAGCCCAGACTTGAATCCGATTGAACATCTCTGGAGAGATCTTAAAATAGCTGTGCACCGACGCTTCCCATCCAACCTGATGGAGCTTGAGAGGTGCTGCAAAGAGGAATGGGCGAAACTGGCCAAGGATAGGTGTGCCAAGCTTGTGGCATCATATTCAAAAAGCTGTAATTGCTGCCAAAGGTGCATCGACAAAGTATTGAGCAAAGGCTGTGAATACTTATGTACATGTGATTTCTCAGTTTTTTTATTTTTAATAAATTTGTAAAAACCTCAAGTAAACTTTTTTCACATTGTCATTATGGGGTGTTGTGTGTAGAATTCTGAGGAAAAAATGAATTTAATCCATTTTGGAATAAGGCTGTAACATAACAAAATGTGGAAAAAGTGATGCACTGTGAATACTTTCCAGATGCACTGTACATGTCTCCTATTCCACAACCATAAAAAACACATCACAGACGTCCTTGTGTCCTGAAAAATGACTACAGAGTGTCTGAAGGTCAAATAGGTATTACAGGTGAAGGTCACACGCCTTGAAAGGCAGGATGTTTTATACTTAGCTGTTCAAGGATGAACCTAACAGAATGAATCTTAAAGAATCCGCATGACTCAGTGCTTATACTTATAAATCAGAATCATCTTTTTGGGGCTTAATCTGCTGGATTAAATAACTGAATCCTTGCGGCTAATTGGTGACTGTACAAATAATTTCAACTATTGCTGCCAAAGGGCAATACTCTTAATGCTTCTGCTTTAAAGTTCTTCCTCAGAGGCTGCAGCTGATCTGGGGCCCCATTTATAAAGCTTTCATGTACACAAAACAAGGCTCAAAATGTGCGTACACAGCTTTCCACGCAAACATCAGGATTTCTAAAAGAAAACTTGGTGGGGAAACATGCGTACATTTAATGCAACTCTCTCTGACCCATGCAACATTTTGGAGAAACTGGGAATTGAGGACACCCTTAATTAAGAAGGAAAATGCAGCCAAATCAGCTAAATGATGACTCACACACAAAAACTCATACTACCAAGTTGTTATTATAATGTGTATTGCGGTGACAAACATATTAAATCTAAAATGTAATTAAAATGATGTACAAACTGCTTATTTACCTTGAAGCGCTTTTTTTGTTTTTCGCAAGTTTATATCAGCTACCCGTTGCCACTTCTCAGGGTACTGGCCAACAGGTCAAGAATTTCTCAGCCAAGCTTCACACCATTGTGCCAGCTGTGTTGGGAGCTATTAACCAACCACATACTATTTCTCTATTTATTGTACAGCCATTTCTTAGTTACCTTGGATACTATCTAAATCTGCATTTTTTTATTCACTGAATTCAAAAATATTTATCTGTTTTTTATTTCATCTTAATTTGTCTTTTTAGGGTCAAGGGCATATCAGTCACACCAGGTGCAAAGCAAGACTTAGCCCTGGGCAGTGTATCTACTGTTAAATGATATGTTTAGCATTTTTCAAGTCAGAGTTATTTCTTCACAGTCATGGTATACAGTATATTAATTTGCCATTAGAAAATATGTTTTTTTGCACATTTTAAATATACCTTTCCTGTTCTTGCCATTCACAAGGGGCTGAAAAACTCTTAAAACTTGCCAAATATATCCACTTTGAAGTGGGCAAAGGTTTCAATTTCAGAAAACATGCCATCCTTGTTTATGAGGCATCCTTATGATTGCAGGCAGAAACTAGAAATAATTATTTTATTACAGATTATTGGTCGTTTTTTTAAAGAAGTAAGGATACATTTCTTGCTCATTTGTCTGCTTGCAATGACTATCGTGGTTGGAGTGTTGATGCATTTAGATGAATGCCAAGTGGGAGAATAGTAAAAAGAGCACATATCAGTTTCATTGTACTTTGTACACCTAATAATAAATCTGAACTAAACTGATTACATTGCACTGTATTCTTCATAAAAGCCTTAGATTTATGAAAGAGCCAATCCACTTTTTCTGTGGTGTGTCTTGGGCACACGCAGACACACACAAAAAAAGGCAGAGTATGCAATAAAGTCAAGGCGTTTTAATTGCTTGTTGTATACATTGTGGCACCCGGCAGCATTTGTCGTCCGGCTGGGATGCCCAGGAGGAGCGGAGGAGGGCTTGTGCCTCCTCCAGGACACGAGGGGGTGTCCTCCCTGGTTGCCTTGGGGACCACGGGTACAGAGCTGTGAAATTCTACCCTGTAGGGGCCCGTGGTCACCGCCAGGGGGTGCCCCGATGCCTTGGGAGCCCTGGACCTCAGTACTTCCGCCAAACCCAGAAGTGCTGGGGGGAAGAGGATTGGGGACACCCGGAGGACTTCCGGATGTACCGTCAGAGCTTCCGCCACACAGGGGTGTGGCTACAGAGCCCCTCAGGATGCACCTGGAGTCCTTCCAGGGTGAATAAAAGGGGCCGCCTCCATCCAGTCGTGGGCAAGAGTCAAGTGGAAGTGGACGAAGCTTGGTGGAGAGGAATGGAGGCGGACCAGAGACTGAGAGAAGGCATTGTGTTGTGGCCAGGACTTAAAGGGGTGATTGGTGCTTCGGCACTGGGTTGTGTGCACTATTGTGTTGTACATATTGTAAATAAACGTGTGTTGGGTGAAACTATGACATCTACCTGTCTGTGTCCGGGCTGTTCCCCACAACATGTAGATTTTATGAAAGGTCCAATTTGTGGTGAATCAGTATTGTGGCCTGCCCTACACAATTAAGACAAAATAACATTCTAAGCAACTTCATGATATGGTGACTGAAAAACACAAGTTAGGAGATGGAAGAAAATATAAAAAAAAGAAAAATAAGAAAATATCCAAGTCACTGAATATCCCTTGGAGTGCAGTTAAATCAGTCATTGCGAAATTGGAAGAGTATGGCACAGCTGTAAATCTGCCTAGAGCAAGAAGACTAGTGAGGGTGACAACCAAGAGACATATGAGAACTATGAAGGAATTACAAGTTTCAGTGGTTAAGATTGGAGAGGCAGCAAGTGTTGCCCGGGTGCCACCAGTCACAGCTTTATGGGAGAATGAGAAAGAGAAAGCCTCTGTTAAAAAAAAAAAAAAAACCCAAACACACACACACACACACACGCACACACACACACACACACACACACACACACACACACATTACATGTCAGCTTGAGTTTGCTAAAAGACACATAGGAGATACTGAAGTTAGCTGGAAGAAAATTTTATGGTCTGATGAGACAAAAAATCAAAAACACACCATCATAAAAAGTTATGTAGCAGCTTGAAACTGCAAAAGACAAGGAAATCCTGGAGGAAAACTTAATGCAGTCTACAAGAAACCTGCACCTTGAGAGATTTGTTTTTCAGCATGATTACAACCCTAAGTATGAAATCACAGCTACATATGAAAGGTTTAAAAACAACATTGTTACTGTCCTGTAGTGGTCAAGTCAGAGTTCAGGGGCCTCATGTATAATGTCTTGTGTAGAATTCACACGGAAACATGGATAAAACTAGAAATATGCAAAGCACAAAAAATTCAGATGCATAAGTACATGTGTAAACAAAGTTTGACAAACTTTTCCTTTATAAATCCCAATCAATATGAATTTTAATAATAATAATTCGTTGCATTTATATAGCACTTTTCTCACTACTCAAAGCGCTCAGCAATTGCAGGTTAAGGGCCTTGCTCAAGGGCCCAACAGAGCAGAGTCCCTAATGGCATTTACGGGATTTGAACTGGCAACCTTCTGATTGCCAGTGCAGATCCCTAGCCTCAGAGCCACCACTCTACCGTTTTTTAACGCAGGTGCATGCGCCTACAGCCCTACCCCGACTCCTCCCAGAATTTCACCTATTTGAAAATGCAAATCAATATAAATAGCCCCTTCCGTGTAGTGTTTTGTTAAAAGACAATGGCAAAATCACGTGTAAAAACGTTTTTCAGCAAAAAGGAAATGGAGGTCTGCTCAGTGAAGCAGAGGCAAGGAAAAATGTACTATTTGGTGGTGTGGTATAAGCAACAAAAGGAAACAAATGGAGTGGCAGAGTTCAAGTTCAGAAAGTCATACAGTGTTCAAAATAGAGAAGAGGTGGTCACATATCAAAGTCGACGTGAAAAGATGAGTTTCAGCCCATCAGTCTCAACACCACTGGAGGAGCAAGTGGAATTCCGGGGCTCACACCATTTGAGCAGCGAGTTACTGCAATTATTGGCGAGACACTTGTAACTGGCATTTTACCACCACCTATGCCTGAGAGTGGAGGTCATTATAATGTCACTCTTGTTCAGTCAGTGGGTTGGTGAGTGGGGTGTGAAGCCATGTCTTCAGCGGGTTCCTGCTGTCACTTAACTAATCATGCTATATGGTTACATCATGCAGATAACTTACAATTTTGACCAAAGGGGTAATATTAAATGTCTTATCTTACTGAAAAGCCAGCCATCACACATAACACCATTTTCAAGTTTGTTCCCAATACTACTATTTCTCAAAATAAATGAATCATGAGTTAAGCCAGGCCATCTCGCCACAACATTGAGACACATTTTCGCATCACAGATAATCTGCACATTAATACAGTGAACATGCTTTCTATTTACATAGGTAAATTCAATCTCAGAAGGCGCCTTTATAGCAATGTGTGTGCAGTGGACTGTTCTGATTACATTTAGAAAACCAGACGTTACTATGAATGTTTGCCTGTTCAATCACAGTGTATGGAAATCTTTTAGATCTGGATAACAAGAGGATAATACCAATCATTACAGTTGGCATGACACGACTTAGTGATGACTGAGAAATAACCAATCGGTCATCCAGTTCATGATTGAAAGCTCCTGTGGCTAAAAACCCGAGGGTGGACAGAGCTTGCAAAGGAACAGGCAGAGCACAATTCCTCAAAGTCAGTCTTTGTAAAGTTGGGCCCAGTTCAGCACAAAGCTCTAAGAGGATAGCTCTTGGAAATCTAAATCGACTTAGAAGCCAGTCATCATCATGGGAAAAGAAATCATAAAATACATGCTCTGTTCTAATTCTTCTGCTAAAGCAGCCATGGTACTTGGAATAGTCTGGCCATTCCGCGCACTATTATATTGTGCCTTAAAGTTGTAAGCCATATGTAGTTAATTTCGATGCATTTGATAAGGCCTACATCATGGAAAATGAATCTAAAAAAAAAGAAGCCACACTGAAGCAGTGGCACTGTTGGATGCTGTCCATTTACAAAACTGAGCAGAAACATGCATACACATGGTCAGAGGCCACTGTGAAAATGTGTGTAGCGTTAGGCCAAGTTTAGTTTTTATACATCAACGTGAGCATGAAACAGGCATACTCAACATTTTTACGCGTATGCACCATTTATAAATAAGGCCCCAGATCTCATTCCAACTGAGAATTAGTGGTTGGACTTGAAATGTGCAAAGCTGATAGAGACCTGTGCACACAGACTCAAGGCTGTCATGGCTGTCAAAAAAATGTCATAAAGGGTGTGAATACAGTTAATTATTTTGTGTTTATTTTTTGTATTTCATTTACACTGCTTTACAGAGATCTGTTTTCATTTTGACATTAATTTTTTTTTCTGTTCATCAGTGTCAAAAAAATATAAATCCACTACGATTCATGGTTGCATAACAATAAAATGTGGAAACTTCCAAGGAGGTGGACACATTTTATAGGCACTGTAACAATACAAACCTGATTAATTAAATTCAAGGTTGTGGAGGACTGATGCTCATTCCTGCAACAGTGGGCACAAGGTATTGACATATTAAGGTATCAAGAGTCTATTGTCATGTCCACTCATACCCACACTGGGCCAATTTTAAATGTGCAGTTAACCTTCTATATTTATCTTAGAGATGTGGCTACAAAAATGGAAGACCCATGAAAACCCATACAAACACAGAGAGAATGTGCAAACCTCATGCAGACAGCAAGTGGGGCTAGGGTTCTTGAGCCACAAGGCACATAATTTTAATTTATTGCATTATGGATTTCCATTTGTGAGGAATCACCTGCTTTAAGAAGCTATCCATTAACTGTAAAAAAAAATCATAATTGTGTTTAAAAATATTCATAGATTCATAATCTGTTAATACATCCAGACTCTACAAAAGAGTAAAGAAGACTTTTCGCCAGAATGTGCCACCACAGAGCAAACAAAAATGCAGCTCAGCTGAAGGAAATAAAATTGAGTAATGACAGTAAAAATAGTTCATAGAATACCACTGATACAGAGATATGATTAATATTCCTTATGCAGCATAAAAAATTAAATGTGAGTTTAAAGCATAGTAATTTTAGCAATAATCTAAATCATGATTTTGCAAAATGTGCCATGCAGTATCTTTTTTTATCACAAAACTGATACTAAAACTGATCAGCCACCATAAGATAACATAAATGTATTCTGCCATGCGCAATGTTGGAGACTTCAGGAAAATGATTGCATTGATTTTAACCTGACTCAGTCATGGCAGGAGATATTTTGGGAAGAAATTCTTAATGAACCATTCATGCATTATTTTTTTTTGGATTATGTAAGTACTTTCAGGTATTGAACCACTTAGAGTGAAATTCTTCCTTAATGTATTTCTGTTATTTTATAATTTCATTACTTTGACAATGAACACGTATAGCTTGTCACCCTAGGAGTTAAATCTTCCTACTATTAATCTCAAAACAGAAAAAATTAGGTAAATACTAGCAAAATAGTCTTTATTGTAGTTCAAAACCACAAGGAGTTTGTGGCTATAAAGTAAAATGTATTAGCATGTTATTACTAATTTAAACTAATTTTGACACTTTATCATATGGGTGTGAGTTATGACCATGCCTTGAGAGGAAAAAGGACACCCTACTTGATTTGCAGAGCTCTGAATAGGTGCAATTATCTGGCACAGGACTCTTGAGATTTCTCTTACAATAGCAGAGAGGTGCTGGATCCTAATGTCATGTAAACTACATTTGAAAAGCAAGACACTGCAAATCCTCCTCTACCTATTGACATGCTTACTGTTTATATCTGTTTGCTTTTAATTAAATGGTTATAAACAGGGAGTCTATTGACACACCTAACCTCTGCTCTGGGTTGTCTTTTCTGGCTACGCCTCATTTCTAATAAGCTCCCTTGATGAAGCACTTGATGAGAAAGCAATTTATATTTCTACTTGTTAATTCACATTTCATTAGGGCTTTGATTTAAAGTGAAATGCCGTTCCTTTCTTAAGGGACCGAAGGGGTGTCTGGAGGGGGACCCGCAGGAATTTGTACGCAGAAAAAAAGGATCAAATAAATTTCACTTGAAAAACGCAGACAGAAAGCACATCTGCATTCCAATCTATTGTCTTCCATTACACTAACAGGAGAGAAAAAAAAAACATAATCCTGATGCAATTATGAAATGACAGATGTCCCTTAAGATTTATATTCATTTCATTTTATCATTCTTTGCCTTCCTCAAAAATTAAAGTGTTTTTTGTGGTCTTGAAATCAGGTATGACTGTTCAGAATGCTTTGAGTGTAATAATAAGACACAATCATGTTAAACAGAAAAAATAGGTTGCGAGCAGACGTCAAAACTCAGTCAATGACGCATATGTGAGAGCTCTGGTGCTTTCTGCAGCAACACGTTCATGACCTGTGACAAAGCAATCGCAGTGGGAGCTGAATTTTATGTTTACCATTAATGGAACTTTAATCTGTTCCTTATTGACACGATTAACTCACAACGTGCCTATTTTGTGAAGGCGTATGCTTTTTTTTTGCTGAGCGGTGGTGAACTCCTTTATATTAACTGACAAGCTGTCTGTTTAATTTAATTTGTTCATGTAAGACCGTAGCAGTTAAATTCTACAGTGAAAATATGGGTGATTTAAAATATAAAACCTTCTTGCTGCCCCAATTATTTTCCAAAACAATCAGAATGTAAATACATATTAAATACTAATAAACACAACACTTCACTTTTATAACCCTTTTATGCTTTTGGAAGAAAAGCTGTTCAGTGATGTTTCTGCTGCATCTTAATTTTAAAAGTTTAACTCTCCATCCATTATTAAACTCATTAAATGCAGTTGAGGGTCACAGAAGCCATTGCCCACCCAGCAGCTTTGGGAACAAAGCAAAAAAAGTCACCTGGATCTGTGGCAGTCTATCACAGAGCACCCTCACACATAACACATCTCACTCACATCACACTAACTTAGTCTCACTAATTAAAATATCTTGTAACATGTACGTATTTGAAATGTAAGCATAAAACAAGGAGAGCAACACAGACAAATAATGGGAGAAGGTTCAAGCTCCTAAAATACAGTGCTCAAGGCAACAGCAGTACAATACAAAAATTGGTAGGGTGAAGAAAAAACTAAATATATAAAAACTGTGAAAAGCCAAATGAAGTGATCAGCCTGTTCACTATACATTGCCCTTCAGGGCAGCACTCCAAAAAATGATATACAGTACAATCCATAGAAGACGTTTGCTGAAAACAGATCATTATAGAGGGTACAATATTAAAGACTCGCTGCCTACTGTACAATCCGAGTGTCAATCCTTTAGTCGTTCATTATCTTGTTGTTGACAAATAAAGAACTGAAGAACTGTTTAGAGTTCTTCTTCTTCTTCCCCTTCATCTTTCCCCACTTCTATATGACATTGATGTGTCTGACCAAACTTCTATAAAACAGCTCAGTCCTGAACCTCCTCCCAGTCAAACCTTTTACCTTCAAATATGATTTTAGTTTGTCCATCCAGCTATGCTTTGTCCTCCATCACTTTCTCTTCCCCTGTACTTCCATTTCCATCACCATTTATTCACATATTCATTCACTCTCCTCATCTCAAGTCCATACCACTTCAACCTACTTTTCTTTACTTTCTTAGATATCTATATCACTTTTGTTGTACCTCTAATTGTCTCATTTCATATTTTAATTCCACACTTCCATCTCAACATTCTTATTTCAGCCACCTCCAACTTCTTCTCCTGTGCTCCTTTACTACCTATGTCTCAGCTTCATGCACCATTGCTGCTCTTACTACGGTCTTAAAAACCTTACCTTTAACCTTCACTTTATTATTTCATCTCACAATACTTGTGATACCTTCTTATAGTTTTTCCATCCACACTGCACTCAATGGGTTTTCTCTACTTCTAATTTTCCATCTCAGGCTATCACTGATCCTAGAAATTTAAATTTATCCACTCTTTACAATAGTTCTACCTGCAGGCTAACTTCTGATAAACCTCATATATTCCGTCTTCTTTATTTTTATCTTCAATCCTCTATCTTCCAAAGCCTTTCTCCACCTTCCTCTCCACTTTCTCTTTTCTGGTGTTACACAACACAATGTCATCAGCAAAAAGAATGCACCAGGGGGACTGGCCTTTAACCCCATAACTCAACACATCCATAACCAGATCAAAGAGGTATGAACTTAAAGAAGATCCCTGATGCAGAACAACTCCTTCGAGCATGGGTGGGCAGATTCAGTCCTGGAGGGCCGCAGTGGTTGCAGGTTTTTGTTCCAACCCAGCTGCTTAATTAAAAACCAATCCTTGTCAATTATTTAATTGCATGGCTTGCTAGTGCTTTAACTCCGCCATGTCAGGTCATTCTCATATCCTAGATTTGTTTTCCTTTCTAAGGATATCATCCAAATGATTTGAAGTCTAAAACAGACGAGTTATTCTCAGTGCTTCACTTTTTTCTCTTCATTTTCCTTCCAAGTATTTAATTAAACCAAATAGTGCACGATAAATACACACAGGTGTAAATGAAAACAAGCTAAATGGAGAAATGCTGGCCTCTTTTGTCATTTGCATGTTATTGCTAATTAGGAGCAATTAAAAACCAAGAATACAGCTGTTTAAGACTAAAATAAGCAATAAGGGTTCAAAATCTTAATGAGCAAGATGACTAAAGTGAAGCTGAAGTGTTATTTGAGCAATAAGTGCTTCTTATTAAGCAATTGGGTTGGAGCAAAAACCTGTAGCCACTGCGGCCCTCCAGGACTGAATCTGTCCACCCCACTTTAGAGTACAGATCTCTTATCTGCTTCTTACTAGCTCAAGGCATACACTAGGACTCTTCATTTTTTCCTTTTCTCCAAAAAGTGCAACAATCAATTGGCTTAGCACTATAGATGACATTACATTCCTCACAATATACATAATACCGTATACACAATGTGGAGTTCATTCCTGATCCACATTTTCAGTTTGACATTCCTTGCCTTTTTTCTAGTATTCTTCTTAAATCTTCTCATTTAAACTTAAACTCTGACATTCGTTTTCTCGTTTTCTGCTCCATCTATTGTTCTGCCCCAATGAACAGTTTCCGTATGTTAAGAAATTTTTTTTCCGCTGTGATCAGTAACTGGCAAAATAATAATAGCCTTGAAATGTATATTGCCTAAAAGAGTGAAAATAAAATGTACACTATAATTTAATCCAGTAGGATCTAGCCATCTCTGAATCAACACTTCCATAAGTACTCTCATCTTCTAGTGGAAGGAAGTAATCCTTAATAATCATTAATTTTTTGCAACTTACTTCATTTGTTTCCTTTTAATTTTTTATTCTCTTTTCTACTTTCATTACCATCATCTTGTCTTCATAACTTTAACGGCATGCATTGTGGGAGGCAGATGGTTTAGTCATTAGCACTGCTGCCTCTCAAATCCAACATCCTGGGCTTGAACCCCATACCTGGTCATTTTCTTGTGTAGTTTATAAGTTTTCCTTGTATCTGTGATTTTGTGTGGTGTTGCCTAATTGCCTTCTATGTGGAGTTTACATGTTCTTCTTGTGTGTGCATAATTTTTCTCTGCCACCCCCCAAAGACATGCAGGATAGGTATTTAGGCCTCTGTAAGTTTAAGTATTAGTATATGCAAAAGAAAATCCTTTGATGAGCCTTTGACTGATTCATGGTGGTTTCTGCCCATGATGCCCAGGTTGTCTGCAGCAGGACCATCTTTAAATAATTTATTTAATAAAATAAATAATTCATAATAAAAATGGTGGAGGTTAAAATCAGTCATCAATAAATCCTTCAAGAATAGGTAAAAAAGACAAGCATAAAACACAGTCAGGATCCGTTCATTAAAATCACTCATGAGCAATAGTTCATCCATCTAAAACAAATGACTCCTCTACTAACCCTTTACAAGAGGAGACATCTCCTGCCAAGCACAGCCAACTCTTTAGCTGGCTTGTGTCCTTGACACCATCAAACAGCATTCATGGGGATCCCGCGAGCCCTGCACCCACTGCACACCCTCAGAGTTCTGTGGGACTTCATAGAGCAGCTGGCAAGCATCGGGGAACAATACCCCAGGTGGAGAGAGTGGATGGTACATGTAGGGTAAGGTTGCCTCAGCTGAGTGTACAGAGAGCAGGAGCAACAATACCTCGTGAGCACTGTCCACTGTCTCACCTGTGGCATCGTTCCTAACTCCTTGCTTCCACTCTGGAGCACAGGCTCTGCCTCAGTCTTGACTCTTCTTTTTACCTTTCCTTTCCTTGTATCCTCCTGATTTCCTTCACATTTTTTTCTTGGTAGACATTTCTATCTCACGTCAGGCTGTCTTATACTAATATGAGTGCAGGTGCTTTGATTATGATCCTCAGACAACTAATAAGGAAACCAGCTGAGCTCTGCATGTGAATGTGAATGTGTGATCAGTAAATTTCCCTACCAACACACTGGGGCTGCTCGGCTACGTTACCACACTCACCTACACCTACACGAGCCCGAGTGCACTGTTATTAACTAAAATCTCACACATAGCCATGAATCCCTAACATGCATCACCACACTGCCTTGTGCCCAAAACTGCCAGGATATATGGCCTGGACATTGCAACCCTTCACTAAATAGACAGAGTCAATAATTTTACACCCTGTAACATACACCATCATGAGGTAATGTACAGAGGAAACAAGGTTAAATTACTAAACAGTATCATAAAAATTAAAATGAAAAATGTAAATAAAAACAAAAACTGCAGGACTGATAAATACAGAAAGGATGTAGGACATGTCATGTCATTTTCTAACCTGCTGTCACAAATGTGCACTTGGGAAGCAGTCGATGGGCTTGACTAAGTGTGTGGTAATGCCGGACCAAGGGTTGACAGGGTGTACTATTGCCTCTCTTCCTTCTTGTGCAGATCCCCAGAAGCAAAATCCACCTAACGACACTTCCAGTTCCTCCACAGAGTGCACTTCTGCTCCCACCTCCAGGGAACTCCCATCCACTCCCAAGCATCTCATGACTTCTGCTTCTGGCATCAGAGACAAGCCTTTTCCTACCGACCCACTATAAAACAACCATATTCCTGTCATTAGTTAGTCAACGTATGTGAGATTCAGTCTTGAGAGATTATTCTGTTACACTGCAGCCGTCCTTTTGTCAAGTATACACGGTGGATCCTCAAATTTTTCTCTTGTCATTCTTACACCACTTAATTCTGACCAGCGAGCATTTTAACAGATTGTACTGTGGAAGCTTTACAAACATAATACCCTAAAAGTAAAACATAATCTGTAAAGTGCCAGTAAGAGGTATACTGGTGAGTTCAATTCAGGCTAGTAAACACAATGGCCGTGTCAACACTTGATTGGTAGCTTTGTCTTCTTATTCATCTCATGCAAGTTGAGAAAGGACAGTTTAGGAGACCTGGAAAACTTGTACAGTTTGGGAGTATTTCGGCATATAATGTGGGTGCATAACTAAAGTCTTTCTATGCATTTTCACTAACCAATTAAACAAATAAAGGAACAAACACCAAAAATAAATAAACACTTTCAACAGCCTACAACTCCACAATACTTTAATTAATCTCAAGGACAAGAAACAACACACAAATTGAGAGCTTGTGTAGTTTTAGATTCTATGCTGTTATTTTAGTTTACTCTTAAAGTAGCAATACATTTTCACCTTTTCAGCCTCAAATGACATGATGTTCATAGTCTCCTGGGTTGAACTGTGCCTGAGCTGAATTAGCTGTTGGAACACATCTTAACTAATATATATCGTACTTTGTCATTGTGATTTTTCACTGGATTCTCCTTCTGGTGATCATATAGCACAATTGGGAGTTTAGAATTCTCACTGTGTTCAACCATATGAGCCTAATGGACTAAATGATATCTCATATGAGAATCTTCTTTCAAAATTGAAGCATGCTTCCATCAGCTTTTTTGAAGTACTTCATATTATTATTAATACAGAAATGCAGACATGTTTGATTCTGGATAGGTTAGGAAAACTGAACAAATGTTAACAAATCTGTCAAAACATTTATAGGAAGCAAGAATTAAGTTCTGAGAATCTTAATGTGTTTTTGCAAGTTTGGCGTAATGAACAAGTAGGGTTAATATCTAGTAGAGGAGTGGAAACAAGTGTCTTGCTATTAATAATGAAAGTTATAGACTGCATGTCTCTTTACCGCGTGAATGTCTCTTTGTGTCTTACCACAAAAGGTGATGGTGAGCTAAGAAAAAAATAATAAAGGACTTACCAATTAATGAAGCCACAAGCAAAAGAAAAATATAACATAAAATGGCATAATGAATGTTTTTTTATACTGCATGTCATCAACTTTATGCAGAAGTGAGCTGCTCTCCCATTAACGGTCTAAGAGTGCTGATAATTATGCCCACCTCTATCTGAGCTGCACTACCAAAGCCTTCTAAAAGCCATAAATGTTACCTTAAGGATTATTCCTCTTGTTTTCTGGCTTCAGGTCCTGATTAGACCTGATTGGACCAGTAGCTATTTTTTGCCTCACAGTCACTTCTATCTAAAATACAAATGACTCATTTCGGCCTGACCCACTTTAAAACACTTTAATTACAACTTTACCAACGAATTAGCAAATGGACAGTATTAGAATTTATCATATGAAATCTGAATTAAAAAGTAGACATAAAAACTAAAGAGAAGACACTCAGTCACACTTTATTTGAAATGTGCCCTGAAACACAACCAAATATCAAAGGTTAACAAAGTAGATTCAGCTATTTTTTTTTACCACGGGCAGCACAATGACAAAAGAATTAGCATTGCTTCCTCACAGCTCAAGAGCTTTGAGTCATTGTGTCTGTAGAGTTTGTGTTGCTATTTTTTTTTCTTTCTTCATCCCAAAAATGAATGTTAGTTTGATATGTGACTCTAATTTGGTATGTTTGGGTGTGTTTGTGTCCTGTGATGGACTGGTATTCCATTGATGATTCTCAAAATATGTTAAGCCCTCGGGTTTACTGATTTTTAATACAACATACTGTAACAGTCTTAATACCACTTAATTCAATTCAGGGTCACAGGGTCCAGATACTATCCTGGCAACATGGGGTGCAATCAAGAAAACAGCTCTGGGCAGAGGGCTGAGTTTGGAAATGCCATATAATCTAACCTGTATATGTTTAGGGATGTGGGAGGAATACCGACAGAGACAAAAGGAGATCATGAAGACTCCATACCGACATGGGCTGGGTGCAGGACTCGAATCGGGACACTGGATCTGTGAAGCAGTGGTGTTAACCACTGCTCTGCCTTGCTGCCCAGTTTTAAAAATATGACAAATATATTACTTTCAAATTCACATATTTAAAGATAACAATAAAAAATGTTATGCAAGTTGTAAATTAATTAAGGGGAGAATAGCATTAAATTAACAAATGTAATTTTCACTATTGTAGAAAAAATCTAATTAACAGATTGAGAGTTATGCATTCTCGATAATGGAACTAGCAACAGTGAAAGTGAGCTGAGGGTTCAAGTTACCCATAAATGAAGCTGTCAAAGGATTCACATACAGTGAATAGCTCACATCTCTCTGTATGGATACCACGGATAGATGCATTAATGTTAATTTTGTTCTTAGCCACTGTAATTAAATTACTTTTATGTAGCAATTTTTAAGAAAGTGTGGTTCAGGGCACTGCTCATCTTCCCACAAAAGAACAGACAATTTTGCATTTAATAAAGAAATAAGTAATCAGGGAAATGATTATGCAATGGCATATTCCAAAGGACATTTAAATATGAAAAAGGAATACTAATACTCTAGTTAGATGTCAATTTTTGAAAAGATAAATCTGTGAGGGCTGATGGTCCTTTGCACAAAGCACAGCTCTATGAAGTCTAACACTGCTTGGTACAACATCTACAATCAGCTTGTATGGCAATATGTGACATGGACCTCTTTGGAGTCACATTTACGTTTGTCTGCAGACAGGCCATATTTCACGGTTTTGAGTGCTAATAGAATTTAATTCCGATTTCACATTTTAGATTTAACAGAAAAGCTTTCTCTTTGGTTCAGTCTTTCAATCTTGACACTTGAGTCTGAGCAGTCTGGACTAAATCTAAAATTGTATTTGACTGCCATTACATATCTCCAAAGGGAGTTTTACTATTGTGCCACTGTTTTCAATTAGTTTTGTTCATTATAATGAGTATTCTGAACCAATAGGTGGTGTTTCTGTAACAAGAGTTAAACAATATTGACATAATATTCCATTAAGTTGTTTGGATACAACTAGCTCAGAAATATTTAATGACATTTATAACAGAGCTGAAGTTGAAATCGATTTAGAATAGCAAAATATATACTGTATAATATTCAGCAATGCTGCTTTTTATCAGTGTTAGAAACTTAATGGCAACTGACTTACATTTTTATTTATTCCAGACATCAGGGTGAAAATTAAATCTGCAATTATGATAACATGCATAAAATCTAAATAATGGAACTCTGAGAGAGAGAAAGAGAGAGGCAGAGGGAGAGGACACATTTCATTATGAATAAAAAAGGCACTAAATTGTACACTCCACATCTTGTACATAAATGTATGCACAGGGCACAATAGTAATGGTGTTCTTAGAAACCATCAGCACTGATATCATATTTATGCATATCTGTTCTAGCACTAAAAGCAAGAAAATACTAATTTATCTGCTTTTTATCCACTTTCTCCTCTTCAGGGCTGTAAAGAGGCTTATTAAGAATGAACAGACAACTCTGAGGAGTTGTCAGTCCTTCTCATTCAAATTCACAAATTCAAACTCGCATATACTCTTCATAAAATATATGCTTTTTGTATAGGATATCCCTAAGACACTCTCATTGATAATAAGATAGTGAAAGGCACTACATAATATAGATAGATAGATAGATAGATAGATAGATAGATAGATAGATAGATAGATAGATAGATAGATAGATAGATAGATAGATAGATAGATAGATAGATAGTAATTTATTGATCCTTCAAATGTCAATTTACATGTTTCAGAAGTAGTATAGTTCATAAAGTGAAGACCATAATCTTATAAGCTGGCCTAATAAAAGGGGAACACTTTACATTTAATTGTCCAGGTACGGGTATGGCTTTGCATGTACATACTTTGCCTTAGACTACAGTGCCACCTAAGATGGACCCAGCTGACTCCCTGCAAGTCTAGCAATTGTTTCTCTGTTTCTTGGGTTATATAAGCAACAGATAATATGGGGCCCAAGAATAAATAACAAAGCTAAGGTTATTACATGTGTCAATGAGTATAGAGATCAGTTTGAAATCCAACATCTATGCCTCAGGCAAGTAAATGAGCTAAAATGCCCATCTAAATGACTGACATCAAAAAAGAGGTCCAAATGGTCTAAACAAACTCAGGTGTGCCTTTTAAATACCTGCCTTAAGTAAACTGCTAGAAAAATCCACTGCTAACATCACTATATACACTTTCAGTTATATCCATTCATCCATTTTTATAACCAGTCTTTACCAATTCATGGTTACGTGAAAAAGCAACCTGTCAACGCAGCATCTGGTTCAAGACAGGAGCATGTTTTCACTTTAAAACACATAGATAGATAGATAGATAGATAGATAGATAGATAGATAGATAGATAGATAGATAGATAGATAGATAGATAGATAGATAGATAGATAGATAGATAGATAGATAGATAGATAGATAGATAGAAAACTGGAGTCTATCCCAGGATCATACCAGTTCTTATATGGTGTTTCTAAGGACAGTGAACTAGACTCTTTAAATTCTGTGTGCATTCAGCCATCAGATTGGTGTCTAGAGTTCCTTTGATGATGTCCATCTCTGATTATGGTCAAAAGCTTGCAAAACAACAGCAACAATTTATAGGCTTTAACAGGCCCTGATTTTTCCCAGAAAAGAGACTCTTGTAGGGAAAAAAATGAAAGAAATATTGAGAAAGACAATTCAGAGAGAGACCCCTTTCCAGGTAGGTGGGCTGTGCAATTTGTTGTCAAAAAATGGGGTAAATACAATACAATACACAGAACAGGACACAAGTAATTCTCTTCATAGATCTAGATGACCAATTTATCATTGCCACCTCAGAAATGCAATACAATAGTATAACAGTAATAGTACAAGTACAGAGCAAAAATGCGAGAGCAGATTATATCACATAAGATGATTCAGATTTGTTCAGAGTCCTGGAGACCTCAGCCAACAAGCTGCTTCCCCCAAAAAGAACAATTTATGCCTTAGCATATTATTCTGTCTTCAAAAAAGGGATAAATGCACAGGTAATCCAAATAGGCCAGACTTATAGGATATCTAGTGTCTTTATGTCTTGATTTATAAAGCAGCTTAAACAAATAGCCAAGGTAGCGAGTAGTACAAATTAGATCATATTCAGTACTTATTATGTTGATCAGGTCACCTAACCTGCCTATACTCCCAATGCAAGAATGTACTGTATGTGTGCATCTGAACAGTTATACTGTAGTTATTAACCTGTAAAGAGTCCTTCAGATGGGGTTCACAATATCAAGAAATTTCTTAAAATAACTCTTATTGTCTTGATGTTCTTTTCATTTTTATGCACGCTGTGTATGCAGTATCTTTTCTAGTGCCCAATTAAATGGGAATCCCTACCTTATGCCCAATATTTTGACTTGTATATTTGTATGAAGCAAGTTCATAAAATGGATAGATTACTTAATTTAATTTTATGTGTTTCATATGTTTTGTTGTATTTATTGTTTTAAAAATTATAATTCTCTTTATTGTTTTTTATCATTATTTTTTGACAAGCAGGTACATGGTGGATCAGGATGCTTCACCCAGCGGCAGATCTACTATGAAACTAATGAAGTTTAAGCTTCAGTTTTCCAAATCCTTGAATGGCTCCAGAAGTAGGTGTCAACTGTATGAGAGGGGTTTAGTGGTTACATTTTTTTAAAAAATTGTGGTAGAATGTCCCCATTGAGGAAGATAACAGTGGTTAACCAGACCTCATCTCTAGTTAGCATATCCTGACTAGAGCTGCTGATTAACTGTACATACTGCATCTCTGTTGTTAGTCATTAGCACTAAAACATAAGTAACATGACAGTTATAATTGTATACTAACCCTCACTTATTCTGTTTTTCTTCTCGGTACTCAAATGTGGCACTTGGTGCCACGGCCCACCTGTCAAGTTGTTTTGCCTGCCTAAGGAAAAGTCATCCCAGATGGAGGATCGCAGAAATCGTGGGAAAGAGGGGTCCTTTCATCGGATTGGCTGGCCCAGCACTGTTTCAGCCGTGGAATGGCCAAATGGGGGAGGCAGCTTGAAGGATGAGGTCTCCAGGACTCTACACAAATCCAAATCTTATTATGGGATATATCATCTATTGTTAAATTCTGCTCTGTACTTCTAAAATTTATATTTTTTATTTCTTACTATATTGAGAAATTGTTCTGTTCTGTGTACTGCATTGTATTCTATTGACCCCCTTCTTTTGACACCCACTGCACGCCCAACCTACCTGGAAAGGGGTCTCTCTTTGAACTGCCGTTCCCAAGGTTTCTTCCATTTTTACCCTACAAGGTTTTTTTGGGAGTTTTTCCTTGTCTTCTTAGAGAGTCAAGGCTGGGGGGCTGTCAAGAGGCAGGGCCTGTTAAAGCCCATTGCGGCACTTCCTGTGTGATTTTGGGCTATACAAAAATAAACTGTATTGTATTGTATTGTATAGTTGCAAAGAAGCCTCCAAAACAGTTCAAGCTGCAGGCTCCAAAAATGTAGGTCCACCACTGGCTTCAACCAGTATTTACAAAGAAGATCAAGCTTGGCATCCTCATATTATTTTTCTCAATATAAGATTCTTACAAGATGAAGCTTAATTGTAATTATTTATATCAGTTTTTTATAACTGGAAAACAGGCAGGTTCATTGGGCTGCTCATAGTTATACAATATGTTGGAGAGTTCATCCTGAAAATGTCTGGTTGGAAGCATCACAAAGACTCTCCAATATGTTTACAGGCCTTGTCAGGTCATTTATTTTTTAAGCTTTAGTGAATTCTGTCTGTCCATTATCATTGGAAAGTGGATGCCATTAGATGAAGATCTCACCAATAGAAACTTATAAAGACTAGCGATCCAGCCACTTCATTATACAGACTAGACATTCTCCACAGCATTTGTTTAATATAGTTCCCTTTACAGAGTTGCACAGCTCATATTTCTAAATAAATCAATAAATACATAACCATTAGTCAGTGATGATGGGTCATGAGGTAACATCCTCTTGGGCATGTGAGTGGTAAATCTATTGAGTATGACCAGAGGGTGAGGGGCCTGAACTGTGGGAGTGATTTGGCAGTATATGAGTATTAGGGGTCCAGGTCGTGTCTACCTGAAAGCAGTATGGTTTGACAATGAAACATGATCCTGGAGCTAATTTTCAAATTACTGGTTACTGGAAATATATGATTGACCTTTTCAGCCAGGATTATTTAAACTGTGATTAGGATCTAAAAAGAATGGTTCCCTGGTGAGAATAAGTGACACAAATGGATATGATGGATATAAACTTTGGCATATGGGGAAAATGATAGCAGAGAGAAATAAAATACTGCTGAGCAGGCAAGTAAGCCAAAGTGAGACACACTTCTGTTTCCATTTTATACCTTGTTTACTGAAAAAAGCCCTTTGTGGCCCACCAGTATATGTACTCTGGATTCAAGGAGAGTCTACTGGATTGTGCATGGCACAGCAGTAATATTACATGCCAGACACACAAAAGTAAGAACTGCAATAAAAAGTAGAACACAATCTGTACAATCTATAGTCTGCTTGTGCTATGAAAACAATTTTATTATAATGTTGAAACATTAAGCCTTAATAGAAATATTGTAATGTAAATATTAATATAACATATTTAACTTTTACTATCATAGTGTAGAATTAACAGGAAAAGGTAAAAACAAAAAAAAAAGGCAAAACCAAATCAGAATTAAGGAAGCAAAAACTTCTGGTTTTCAAAATGAGAGCCATCTGACTGCAGGATTTTGTTTTGAAGACCTGAGCACGTCTGTGGCTCTATATGGGGTGCATAAATTGAGCTTTTCATCACAATGGTAAAATGTACCTCAAACAGTGAACTTGTTCCTTGCTATGCAAAAGCCTCTGCTCACCCAGCATCCCTCTGACATCTGAATATTGACTCAACTTGCTTGAATATAATTGATAGCACTGTTGACTTAAGATGCTGTTCACAATCTCAGTTTTATACAAAAGTTAAAACTTGTCCTTCAGTTAAGATTTCCACCTGCATATTTTGCAGTGTACAATGCACAGATGGGATCCATGCAAATGTGTTGCGGCAATTCAGAGACTCTTTAGGCTGAAATGATGATAATTATACCTGCAGTGATGTGACTTTTTTGTGCATAAATAATAATAACATTGAAAACCAAATTCATATTAAGTTTATGGACTAAATATGTTACTTGGTAATGGCTGCTTGTTCTTTCCAGCTAGTGATCCTAATCAGCAGAGTATAAATCAATTAGTCAATCAATCGATCTTTGTCTTATGTTGCATTTTGTCAAGTGCCAGCCTAAGGTGCTTAAAAAAACATAGCAGACAGCAGCTCAAGATAATAATGTAGACTGCAATATCATTGAAATCACAAGCTAATGCACAGAAAGTGCATCAAGTGGCCCTTGGAAATGTGAAGAGAGGCCCACAAACATACTAATACTTCTTGTTGAAATTTTGTTTGTTCCATCCATCCATTTTCCAACCCGCTGAATCCGAACACAGGGTCACGGGGGTCTGCTGGAGCCAATCCCAGCCATCACAGGGCACAAGGCAGGAACCAATCCCGGGCAGGGTGCCAACCCACCGCAGGACACACACAAACACACCCACACACCAAGCACACACTAGGGCCAATTTAGAATCGCCAATCCACCTAACCAGCATGTCTTTGGACTGTGGGAGGAAACCGGAGCTCCCGGAGGAAACCCACACAGACACGGGGAGAACATGCAAACTCCACGCAGGGAGGACCCGGAAAGCGAACCCAGGTCCCCAGGTCTCCCAACTGCGAGGCAGCAGCGCTACCCACTGCGCCACCGTGCCGCCATTTTGTTTGTTTCCCTGGTAAATTAATACATTACCCAACTTTATCTCTTTTTCTTTAGCTACATTATGCAAACACATGCATTACATTCCAGACACAACACCTAGTTCAGTATCTTGATTACCTGGGGTTCTCATTGATTAATCATTTTCAACTTTTATGTAGTAGTGGTACCCAGAGACAACCTTCTGGAATATAAAAACAAAGACAACAAGAACCACATCCCCCTTGTTGACACCTACAACCCACATCTTGAAACACTTCAAAAAATTATAAAAGAACTTCAGCCAATGCTAAACAATGACCAAACACTGAAAAATGCATTTCCTGAACCTCCCCTCCTGGCATACAGACAACCACTAAACCTTCAGCAACTAATTGTCCTAAGTGAACCAACAGAAAATGGCACATCTCCATGCCTACAGAAAAGATGCAAAGCATGTGCCCACATTTATGATACAGACCGTATAGTTATACCACACTGCCGACTTGAACATCACATAAAGGGATCATTTTCCTGCAGATCATCTAATGTGGTCTACCTAATTTTCTGCATGAAATGTCCTGACACTGCACTCTATGTGGGAGAAACTGGACAAACACTCCACCAGAGAATGAACTTACACAGGTTCCACATTAAACATGGCAACACAGATGTTCCTGTAGCGGCCCACTTCAACAGCCATGGACACTGTGAGAGGGACTTTAAAGTCACAGTGCTTATGGACAACTTCAAAACACAGCAAGAGAGAAAAGAATGGGAAGTTAAACTCATGCTAAAATTTAATATATTACAACATGGGTTGAATAGAGACAAGAGTTTTATGGCCAGATATGAGGATTGTTTACATCTCTCAGAATGACAGACAACCTGTCTACAGATCCACATTGTTTTGAAAAACTCATTACAAACTTCAAAAAACTTTGTTGGACAATTATCTTATCCAAAGATCTTGACCATACATTGCTCTTCTCTCTCTTGTTAAATTAACCCTAGCCAGAATGAATCTATTATTTTTTTACATTTAAGATTTCTCATTTAAAGATTTACCAATGTTGTTTCTTGTCCTAGAGTGTGTATATAAACACAGGGAACTCCAGTTTCTGTATTACATCTTGCCTGAAGAAGTAGTCTGAGTTGCCTCGAAAGCTTGCATATTGTAATCTTTTTAGTTAGCCAATAAAAGGTGTCATTTTGCTTGGCTTTTCTCAGCTTTTATGTATAAATTTATACTGGATATACAGACATAGTGCTTGGAGGTCTACCCAAAGACTTTAATTGTTGTCTCATCAGACCAGATGAGTCATTTAAAGTATAACGTGCATTTTACTCAAGAGTAGAATCAGTCTAGAGATTCCACCATAAACGCCTGATTGAGGGAGTGCTGCTGAGATAGTCATCCTTCTTGCAGGGTCTCTAATCTCGTCAGTGGACTTCTGAAGCTATGTTAGAGTGACCATAGGGTTCTTGATCACCTCCCTAACCAAGGCTTTTCTTATTTAGTTACTCAGTTTGGCTGGATGACCAACTCTGTGAAGAGTTGTGGTGGTTCAAAATTTGATCCGTTTCACAATTATTGAAGCCACTGTGCTCTTGAGAACACTCAAAGCTTTACAAATGGTTGTATACCCTTGCCCTGATCTATGTCTCACTACAGTTTTATCCCAGAGGTCTATTAAGAGTTCCTTGGTATTCATGGCTTGGTTATTGTCCCGACATGGAGTGTGAATCTGCGGTGGGCTGGTGCCCTGCCCGGGGTTTGTTCCTGCCTTGCGCCCTGTGTTGGCTGGGATTGGCTCCAGCAGACCCCTGTGACCCTGTGTTAGGATATAGTGGGTTGGAGAATGACTGACTGACTGACTGGAGTGTAAATTGTGGGACTTTATATACAGATGTGTGCCTTTCTAAACTCAGTCTAATCAATTCAGTTTGGCAATGGTGGACTCCAGCCAAGCTCTAGACTCATGTCAGGGATAATTTAAACAAACAGGATGAACCTGACCACAATTTGAGAGATTTCAGTTTTTGTTTTTTTAATAAATTTGCAAACCTTTCTGAAAACAAGTGTTCACTTTGTCATTGTACATTATTGGGTGAAGATTGATGGACACAAATGGTAAATTTATTCATTTAAAATTAATCTACAACACAAGTACCGAGAATTCATCTACATGCCATGCCCATTCTTGTTACAGCATCCCTGACTCCACATTTACCTGTCTTACACCATATCTATAACCCAGTTTCATCATGTTAATCAGTTCTGTCTTAAACTCATGTTTCCATTTTGACTGCCTTTTATGGGGTGGCCATCCCCAAATGTTTTTCTATCTATTGCCTATTCTCCATCCATTATCCAACCCACTATATCCTAACTACAGGGTCACGGGAGTCTGCTGGAGCCAATCCCAGCCAACACAGGGCGCAAGGCAGGAAACAAACCCCGGGCAGGGCGCCAGCCCACCACAGGGCACGCACACACACACACACACCAAGCACACACTAGGGACAATTCAGAATCGCCAATGCACCTAACCTGCATGTCTTTGGACTGTGGGAGGAAACTGGAGCACCCGGAGGAAACCCACGCAGACATGGGGAGAACATGCAAACTCCACGCAGGGAGGACCCGGGAAGCAAACCCAGGTCTCTTAACTGCGAGGCGGTAGTGCTACCCACTGCACCACCGTGCCGCCCCATTGCCTATTTTGTTACTATATATATATATATATATATGTATGTACATATATTAGGAAGAAATCAGAGACAGCGTCATGGTGTTGGAGCCCAAGATGGATTAAGGCCATTTAATAAAATAAAAAATGTTCTTTCATCGAGGATTGACTGACAGTTGATTTGTCCTCAGGAGGATCAGGGTGCCAAATGAATACTGACTTCCAGTGGCTCCCTGGTTTAACTAGAAGTGGGGTTTCCATCTGAGGGGTGTAAGTGATGTCAGTCTGGACCAACAAAGTCTTCCTCCACTCCGAGGAAACAGCATAGAAGTGGCTAGTGACTGTGTTTCACTGTTAGAAGCTGCTCATGTGGCTTGTGTGTGTGAAAATATACATATTTATAATTATAATATTCATGTAGACACATGTACACATTTATTATACAACACTCCAGACACAATTCACAGTCCAGTATTCTGTCTCTCTGATATTCTTAATTCTGTCTGGCTTAATTCGTTTTAAAATGTACAATATGTATACAGTGTATAAATGTATTGTATTTATATACACACTCCAAACACATAGTTAAATAACTTGCCTCTTTGATTTCCCATTAATTGATCATGTTCTCTCTTAAATGGTGGCCAATTATGTCAAAAATGTGGAGGGGCTAATAACACTTTGGTTTCCTTCGAGGAGAAGCTCATTCATCATACCTCACATCTGAGACTCTTTATTCAAAATTACCTTCCTTTTAAAAGCTTTCTGGTGAGTAATGACATCAAAACATGAACAAGCAATTTAGAAAATGATAGTACCTCTGTGTTTTTAAAAGACATCATGGTGATAGTTAGCTTGGCTAAATTTCATACTGAAGGTTCATTTTGAATGTATAAGTGACAGGCAGGAGTTGGAAAACAAAAAGCAGCATTAAACATGGAGGTCAATGAATTGTGAAAATGAGCAATAAAAGTCAGTTGCCACTGTGGGTATCCAGGAGTCAGATTCAGCTCGACTGCTGGCACACATGTGGGTATCAAGTTAAAGTGAGATGAAAAACATACAATAATGATCAGTAAGGGTTAATAGGTCTGGTAATGTAGAGTAAGAGTTCATGGATGAGAGGAGAGTGATGCTGCAGACAGGTTGTCCACTCAAATTACTTATGACTTACCTTTGGATGCAATCTGTCCTTCTGCATGACAGGACAAGCCATTGAATTTTGCAGTGTGCATTTTCTCAAATATCTTATATATCTAATCTGCTGCCATCTTTATTCTCTGTCAAGTGCCGACTCTCAAAGTGAATCCTCAGAAAAAGCACAACTGCTGTTTTACAAATGACTCTTTAGTCTGATGGAAAAAGGAAAATAGAAAAAAATGCCATGTTGTTCCCAGTGTTTTAACTCACCTCTGCAATCATCTCCTGCATCGGTAGAAAAACATTCTTCTAGCTTCAGGTGTTGCAGTTATTACACAGAAAATGTTATTTCAGTTCTCAAAAGCAGACAGATTACTTTAACTACATTTACTATATTTTCTGTAGCTCCCTTCATAAAAGCTTGGCTCTGAGTGCAGTACAGCAAATCCATACAGTGAAATCCATCTTATATGGAAAAATAATTGCTTTCAGTTCAGTTGTATTTATTATCATTTTGTTTTATAGCACAATAAAAGGTATGTGATGACACACTAATGTTAGAGTAGTACAGTGGCTAGCACTGTCACCTCCTAACGCAAAAGCACTGACTTCGGATCCCTCATTGGACACTTTTTTTTGAGGAGTTAATATGTTGCCATTTTTTGAGTACGCCATTTTTTCTCACATGCTAAAAATTAGGATCAATTCAGTATGTTTTTATGACTATATAGCATCATTTAGAGAGGGCTGGCTTAAGGCTTTTACATTGATTTACAAATTCAGCATTTACAGGCAAAAACACAGCATCAAGTGTTAATAAAGGACAATTTCTCATTTCACTACTTTTGCGTTTCAAATATTTTGAGTATTTTTTAGTTATTTTTACACTCTTTTGAGTGTTGCATGTTGATGACATCACTACTTCTTCTCTCACAATGGCAATTTCTCAGACACTACGTCATTTCCAAGTGAGTGATGCTTCTCCATGGCAGCCTTTTCATTTAACAAGAGCCAGGCATAAGGTACTCATCTAAACTTTGTTTTAAAATAATGCAAAAAACTTCTCAGTGAAAGAATTTATCCTTTAGCAAAAAGTCTGTGATAAGAGAAGTTCTGAAATTTGACATTTGGTCCATGATTTTGAGTTTTGCTTTGCTCTTCAAGCAAAGATGTGAGTTTGCTATTTAGTCTACTGAACTCTTATTCCAACTGACCTGATTATGATGGTCTCTGGCAGTTGCTACTGTGACCGCGACAACATTGAAAGTAATACATACTATTATCAGCATGGCTGAGGGAAAGAAATCAACTAGATATCAGAACTTATAAACTAGTAAGAGTCTAACAATTGTGCACACTTTTGTGAAAAGGGAAAGAAAGGATCATAGTCAATAGAGAATTTTAAATTGTAAACTTGGAAATTTTTATTGATAGAGAACTTTAAATTTTGTAAACTTGAAATTCTTAAAGAATAAACTTTTTTTATTTGCTAGTTGGTCATTCTCTTTTTTTAATTAAATAAAGTTTAGACAAAGAAGCTCCGATAAATCCTCATCTTTAAACAGTCTGATGTTCATTTAGGGAATACAGTAATCCCTCGCTATATCGCGCTTCGCCTTTCGCGGTTTCACTCTATCGCGGATTTTATATGTAAGCATATTTAAATATATATCGCAGATTTGTTGCTGGTTCGCGGATTTCTGCGGACAATGGGTCTTTTAATTTCTGGTACATGCTTCCTCAGTTGGTTTGCCCAGTTGATTTCATACAAGGGACGCTATTGGCAGATGGCTGAGAAGCTACCCAACTTACTTTTCTCTCTCTCTCCCTTGCGCTGACTTTCTCTGATCCTGACATAGGGGGATTAAGCAGGGGGGCTGTTCGCACACCTAGACGATACGGACGCTCGTCTAAAAATGCTGAAAGATTATCTTCATGTTGCTCCCTTCTGTGCAGCTGCTTTGTGAAGCGACATGCTGCAAGGTGCTTCGCATACTTAAAAGCACGCAGGGCACGTATTGATATTTGCTTGTTTGTTTTTCTCTGTCTCTCTCTCTCTCTCTCTCTCTCTCTCTCTTTCTATGCTCCTGACGGAGGGGGTGTGAGCTGCCGCCTTCAACAGCTTTGTGCCGCGGTGCTTTGCATACTTAAAAGCCAAACAGCCCTATTGATTTGTTTGCTTTCTTCTCTCTATCTGTCTGACATTATCTGCTCCTGACGCGCACTCCTTTGAAGAGGAAGATATGTTTGCATTCTTTTAATTGTGAGACGGAACTATCATCTCTGTCTTGTCATGGAGCAGAGTTTAAACTTTTGAAAAAGAGACAAATGTTTGTTTGCAGTGTTTGAATAAAGTTCCTGTCTCTCTACAACTTCCCGTGTTTCTGTGCAAATCTGTGACCCAAGCATGACAATATAAAAATAACCATATAAACATATAGTTTCTACTTCGTGGATTTTCACCTTTTGCTGGGGGTTCTGGAACGCAACCCCCGCGATGGAGGAGGGATTACTGTAATTAGTACACATACTCACTATCATATCTCCACAGGGAATAATACACAAAAATCAGTGCGCTACAATTTTTCATGATGCTATTCCTTTAATGTGTGACCATAATAAAATAAAAAGTTAAACAGAGATAAAATTTTAGAAACCAGAGGAGTGGAAATAAAACACCAACTTAGTGCATAGCAAAAAGGAGATCATGACAGCCACCAAATATGCTTTGTTAAATCAAATCATTTTATGAACTGTTCTAAACAATGAAGACATCATATTCATTTAACAATAATTCAGAGATGCATAAATAAAAGCTATGTTGACATAAATGATGGAGAGGAAAAACAGTGCTGCTAACAGAATTCTTGGGGAAAACAAACCTCTAGTTTAGTAAAGCAAACTCCCCACCTTCCTTCAAAGCCTCCAACAGTATCAAATACTACAGGTACTCCTCACTTTACAACCAAGTTCCGTTCCGACGACTACGTCGTTAAGCGAATTGGTCGATAAGCAAGGAGCTTGCGCCGGGAATATAGGATCGTTGTAAAATTATAAAATTATATATAATTATGCAACAAACTTCAAATTTATTCATAAAAAGACATGCATATGTACATATTATCATTTGTAAATGATTCTGTCGATTTTTCGCCTTCACGTGCCTTCAAAGTCTCAAAGATACTGCGTGCCTTAGCTTGAATTATTGAAAGGCTTATCTGCATATTATTTTGCATCTGGTTGTCAAACCAGATCGCCAATAATTTCTCCATCTCATTAATAAGACCTTTTCACTGCCTAGTTATTATGGCTTTAAATCCTGTCGATGATTTCACTGCCTCTTTCACTCTAACTTTATCCTTTAAAATCGTTGAAATTGTTGAATGTGCCAATTTCAAGTCACATGCTATTTCTTTAACCGTTTTACCAGCTTCGTAGTCTTGTATGATTTTTATTTTCATTTCAAGGTCGATAGCTTTCCTTTGTTTCTTAACAATTTCTCCAGATGATGCCATACTTTTTCTTTTTGTCGACATCTGTACTATTTTGGGGTTACAAATATGTAAAAAAAAACGAGGTTACACAGTGACTGCTTGTAGGAATGAAACTGACTGGAAAAGCGCATAGCAAGCCTATAGTACGCTCAGTGCGTATGTCACCATTCGCCACTGACCGACACTCAAGCTGAGAAAGGGGATTCCCCGAATTGCAGGTCAAAACTCGAGGTATCCGTCAATAAGAGCGCGCACAAAAAGGCGACCTTCAAAAGGGCGACCTCAATTGGGCGCGGCGAATAAAAGCGCACATAAATAAAAGCGATCTTCAAAAGGGCGACCTCAATTGAGCGCCGAATAACTGTGCGCATAAATAAAGGAGTGCTTCAAAAGGGTGACGTCAATTGGGCGCAGCGAATAAAGGCAAACGCAACAAAATTATTACAGAAAATTTATTAGATAAAGACAATGATTGAACGTATAAAAAGGTGAAAGCAAGAATATTAAAACATCCAATTAATTAATGCATGAACTTCTAACAAACTACTTCTAACGAACTATTTCTAAAGCTCTCTATATTTCGTTGTTTTCAAAATTACAGAAAATTAGATTAAGGCAATGACTGAATGTATAAAAAGGTGAAAGCAAGTTACACTTGAAGCTGTAGATTATGTGCAATCCTATATTCAGTGCATTTCCAGATGTGTTTCCCGTTGATAGTTTTCTCCTGTCTGAATGTATAGCCTTCGACTACGAGTAGATCTGCACCTTGTTGCTCTTCATATATTCCAGAGCCATTTCAACTAAATTATCTATGAACGCCTTTATTTGCCGTGCTCAATTGAGGTCACCTTTTTGAAGCGCTCCTCTATTTACGCTCGCATTTATTCGGCGCTCAATTGAGGTCATCCTTTTGAAGCGCTCCTTTATTTGCGCGCGCATTTATTCGGCGCTCAATTGAGGTTGCCCTTTTGAAGGTCGCCTTTTTGTGCGCGCCCTTATTGAATAGAACCAAACTCGATTGGTCGTAAGTGCGAGTGGTCGTTAAGCAAATAGGTCGTAAAGTGAGGAGTACCTGTACATGCTGAAGCTTACAACTGTAGTGCCTAATACTGTACCATTAACTGGTTAAGCTTAAGGTTCCCAGTCACCCTGACATTTCAATCCATGGTCTGAAGAATTAATTTACTAAGTACAGTAGTGGCACCAGGAAAAAAAGGGTTGTATATGAGTGTGTATGGGTGATGGACTGAGTACACCTTTTGGTTTGTTCCTACAGCCAGGATAGGCTATCACTTCCTGTAATCTTTAGTTGGAATTATTGAGCTTGAAAATGTAATGTGGACTGTCCAAGAAAACTCTAGTTCTAATGACATGATTCAAATAATTAATATGGTATGAAAAATCCATTAAACATCAACATGAATTGCTTTTTCTAAATGGGCAGGGAGGTGGATTACTTAGTCAGCACTCTCCCTCCTATGAAATGTGTATGTATTGTCACAGAAGCAGATTACAGACATCAAAAGGTTTGGGGCAGCCGCCTGTATATTGTGCCTTGGCTGCAAACTCGGTTAAATTGATTGAGATATTCACAGGTTTGAGTCCAAAACAGAACTGACTTTAGTTTGGTAAAATGGCGGCTTTAAAGGCTGTGACCAGAAGCGGCATAATCTGGACTGGAACCAGACATGATGTCGTCAAGACCGGAAGTGACATCATCCATGGTGCCCAATGCTGGAAAGTGACATCATCAATAGCGCCGGTGCTGGAAGTGATGTCATCAATAGCACCAATACCTAGTGGGATTTCCGGAGGATAGTCTGCAGAGGACAGAGAGAGAAAGTCAGTGCAGCTTGCCACCCCCTGGTCTGGTGTGGTACTTCTGTTATTTAAGCCTTCTAGCTGCCTCTCATGTGCATGTGTGTGACAGTAAGTATGATTACTGCTACACAAAGAAGAACTTTTCTGGTGCATCGTTGAATTTGTCTGTGGGAAGCAGGTTTTTAAGCCAATCAAATTTGTTCAATAACAACAACAATTTATTTTTGTATAGTACTAGGGTGTTGTACCATTTTAGCCATTATGAATGTAGTGACAAATCAAGTAAAATGACACCTTTTTTGTATAGTTCAAAATCACACAAGGAATGCCACAATGGGCTTTAATGGTCCCTGTTTTTTGACAGTCTCCCAACCTTGACTTTCTAAGAAGAGTCTCTCTGTTTTATATGCCAGGCTGATATACCTGGCCAGTCATTAATGCCAGCCCAACCTAATTCAGTCAGTGACACTGCTTGTGGCTTTCCACCCCTGCCATCTCAATCTAGGTGAATGCCTCCCTATATCTCTGGTGTCTAATTCACGCGCAGGTACTTGGCTGCCGGCACACACACACACACACACACACACACACATGCATGCTCCTCCAACCTCAGGCAGCTTTCTGAAGTTGCTTTCTTTTTTTACTCTTTCTCCAGGACTTTCCAATCTCATGGCCCCTCTGCATTCTGGGCTTACATGCCTCCATTTTCATCCGGTTACTCTGCTGTGACTCACTTGGCCAAATGGACGTCTTTCATCAGTACAGCATGAAGTAATGCCGGGATGTTGGCATGCCAGTGCTCAAGAGTTAAAGTGAGTGACAGGCTTTCTCATCCCCATTAATCTGCCAGCAATGTTTCCACCCATGTACCATAAGCTACATAATATATATTATATATATATAAAAATGGAATGGGTGGGTCGTCGGGTGGGCCTTTTTTTCATTCCGTTGAAAGACACGCCCTACTCACTGGACAGTTAAAAACACCAATCAAACTAACGATGACATCAAGTATTACCCAATCAAAAGTAGGAAAGGAGGCATCTTCATAAAATGCGTGTGGGATGATTTGCATGAGACGCTGCTTTAAAAAAAAAATGATAAAAAAAATACGGGATAAATCCCGTCCAGTATTGATTCAAAACGGGACGCGCAATTTCATTCTCAAACGCGGCACGATTCCGTATTTTAAAGGACGGGTGGCAACCCTACAGTGCCAGGTAACCACCCATACAATCACATTGTGATTCAGACTAGGAATGCAATGAATGTAATTACCCCGATCTACATACAAGGCGAAAGTGTTGCAACATTCAAAGATGATGGTTTGGGATAAGTACACCATACAACATAAAAGAGCTTATGAAGCCTTGAACCGAAAAAAGCAACATCTCAGAGATCGTAAAAAAAAAAATAGGAGCTAATGTCGTTTTACTCGCTGTAGATTTTAGTCAAACATTACCAGTTATTTCACGAGGGAGACCAGCAGATGAACTCAACGCGTGTTTAAAATCCATGCTTCTCCCACGCTCGGTTATATGTCGCGTGTTCTCGGGTAGGTGCACCAAAAAATGTATACATTTAAGCATGTAATGGGCAAACAAAAAATGAGGTATACCCGAAGGCACAGCAGTAGTACTTAATGTAACTTTACTTCTTAAATGTTAATGTTTTACTGTTTAATAATTTATACGCTTCTTATATGTTGTTCAAATTCTTTTATCAAAATACCACTGACAGCGCAATGCACGATAACATCGAGTGAATACACCATACGCATCTGCCCACGGCTGCCCTGCTGTGCGCAGATAGGACTTGATTGTACAATAAAATAAAATAAAGATAAAAAGACTAAAACAATCATCACCCATAAAGCGGATAGTAGACGTGACGTACTATATGTGTACCACATTTCAAGTGTATAGGTGCAACGGTTTGCGAGCTACAGGTCATTTAAAATCCTGCACAGACACACAAATTGCCACGGTAGCAAATTACAGAAGAAGATTTTACTGTTTAATAATTTATATTTATATGAAATGTGCTTCTTATATATTACTTCATATTCTCATATGATAATGATGTTAATGTTTATATTGATTTCTGTGTTATTAAAACTGCATGTATGTGTGTATATGTATATATATATATATATATATATATATATATATATATATATATATATATACTAGCAAAATACCCGCGCTTCGCAGCGCAGAAGTAGTGTGTTAAAGAGGTTATGAAAAAAAAAGGAAACATTTTAAAAATAACGTAACATGATTGTCAATGAAAGCCCGTTTCACTCAGTAAGTCTTATGTGTGTGTTTATGTATGTGTGTGTATATATATGTACATGTGTATATGTAGATATGTATATATATGTATATGTATATAAATGTTTATGTGTGTGTGTATATTATATATATAATATATATATATATATATATATATATATATATATATATATATATATATATATATATATATATATATATATAAAAGACAGCAACAGTTATAACAATGACAACACAATTACATTGACAATCATGTTACGTTATTTTTAAAATGTTTCCTTTTTTTTTCATAACCTCTTTAACACACTACTTCTCCGCTGCGAAGCGCGGGTATTTTGCTATATATATATATATATATATATATATATATACGAGCTGTATATACCCGGCGTTGCCCGGGGCAGAAGTAACCTAATCGGTCAAACACTTACATATATACCAAAGTAAACCTAATCGGTCAAACAGTTACATATATAAAAAAAACCGAACCTAATCGGACAAACAGCTTCATATATACAGAAGCGAACCTAATCGGACAAACAGCTAATCTATATACATAAGCAAACCTAATTGGTCAAACAGTTACATAAATACAAAAGCAAACCTAATCGATGAAACAGCTTCATATATACAGAAGCGAACCTAATTGGTCAAACAGTTATGCATGTGCAGAATAATTTTACAAAGATTATGCGTGTTAACAATCATTAAAAAGAAAAGATTGAGGAACTCTTCTTCTATATGTGATGAAGCTGGATGAAGCTGACTTGACGAAGACGTAGGTGGCATAGATTGGTTTTTCTAAAACAGAAGAAAAAAATGAGTATCTATTATTATTTTAAATTAGAATGAAAATGAGAACCTTGATTAGAGATAGATTATCCGTATTAAAATATGTGCATGAATAAACTTTTGCTAACTCTCTAGCAAAAGTTTATTCATACAAATTGGCATGGGATGGCTTTGTGAAAAAGTAAAAATTAGATAAAAATAAATTGAGAATGCGTACTTCCATTTGACTGAGATTATGTGTAATGATGAAAAAAAAGTTTAGTATGTTTTTTTTTCCATACGGGAAGGATGTAAAACCTTACATAAGCACCCTTCAGCCCGTACTGAAGGGTAGTGTCAGATTCTTACTGACTAAAAAACACCCTTTTTATTCCACAGCTACCCCAAAAACCACTATTAGGCATTACTTTGGGGTGGGAGTAGTTTAGTTATGAAACAGCTGGGTCCTGAAAAAAATCTGTCTTATTAGTGGCTTCATCACATATACTGTAGAAGAACAGTTCCTCAATCTTTTCTTTTTAATGATTGTTAACATGCATAATGTTTGTAAAATCATTCTGCACATGCATAACTGTTTGACCAATTAGGTTCGCTTCTGTATATATGAACCTGTTTGATCGATTAGGTTTGCTTTTGTATTTATGTAACTGTTTGACCAATTAGGTTTGCTTATGTATATAGATTAGCTGTTTGTCCGATTAGGTTCGGTTTTTTTATATATGTAACTGTTTGACCGATTAGGTTTACTTTGGTATATATGTAAGTGTTTGACCGATTAGGTTACTTCTGCCCCGGGCAACGCCGGGTATATACAGCTCGTATATATATATAATATATATACATATACATACATACATACATAAGCACTGTACCACCACCACAGACGTTTGCTCCCTAAGCCTTCTTACAAGCCCTGCAGGTAAGTGCACTTTTCATAACTTAATTATACGAAGATAAATGGCTATAGTTAGTTATTACATTGTCTCCCAATATCCTGTAATACAGCCTATCATTGCCACCACAGGGATACTATGCAATAGTACAACCTACAAGGCAAAATGCAAGAATAAACTAAATAAAAAAACTATCACATATGAGGATGGCCATCTACTTGCCATTCTACATCTGAGTCTGTGCTGGGCCAGCCAATCTTATGAAAGGACCCCTCTACCCCATGACTGAGCTTTATCATAGACGACTTTTCCATAGGCAGGCAAACAACTTGGCGGAAGAGCAGTGTCGCCAAGTGCCACATGAGAATACCGAGAAGAGAAACAGACTAGGTGTTTGTAACAGTTTATAAATATTGTACTGCTTATATTTTAGTACTAATGACTAATGACTAACAACAGAGATACAGTATGCACAGCAATTCAGCAACTCTATTCAGGGTATGCTAAACTTAAGTATTGAGTCTTCAGCCGGGATTTAAAAGCTGAGACTGAAGGGGCACCTCTTATATTAGCAGGCAGACCATTCCACAACTTCGGGGCCCTGTAACAAAAAGCTTGGCCACCCACTGCTATTTTGTTAATCATTGGAATCGTAAGCAGACTGGCATCTTGAGATTGTAATGTGTGCTCTGGTTTGTAAGTAATGATAAGGTCAGATAAGTAAGCAGGACCTTGGCCATTTAAGGCTTTATATGTTAAATAAATATTTGTTAAACTTAATTTTATCCAGTACGTCCAGTTTCTAAAAGTTAACAAAAATATGTTTATAGCCAAATGCATACACAGGAAAAGAAACAAGAGGTACACTGGATCCATAGGACATTCATAGGAAAACTGAAGTCAATATTAAATGACCACTTACACGTAGTTCATTTTCACAGTTAAATCAAAGAGTGGTCGCAATGGATTTGTTAAAATCATCAGAAACATCAATCCATATTATCCAAGCATGTTATTTTTCATTTTAGTGCTGTTACATTACACTTCATCCCATCACACTCAACCTTCTCTGTAGCTTCCAGTAAGATGACAAGTAACATAGTGCATGCCACATTTCTTTCAAAACACAGCCATTGGCAAAATTATGGCTCCCATCAAGCACCTTTGTATTGTCTGGTGGAATAGAATCTTAAGGGCAAATATAAAAAAGGTGTTTGACTATTTCACAACCTAACATCCTCTTTTAGCACTTCCATCATATTTTTCACTGTCATTACTCCCATCTCATTTTTCTTTGCACATGACACCCCTCTGCGAGAAATCACACATCATAAGGCATGACTACTGTACATGATATAATTGCCAGATGATGAAATGCTAGAGTAGTGCAGCATTTTTGCAAATCCTACAGTTTGTAAATCAAATGTCAAGGTGAACTTGATTACCTTCATGCTTCATGGCATTGTATCTTTACATGTAACCTTGTGCTGGGTATTCATTTGGCATTCATGTACACCCAGTGCTGAACTGCACTCCCCCGACACTTTCAGCCTTGGAAATGCCACATTGTCTAAATAAGCCTAAGAACAACACTAGATACACTGTATACAATATGATAAACAAGCATACTGCTTTGTTCACTTTGCTTGATTAAAGTAATATATTAGTTTATTATAAAACAGCATTCTGACATCTAGTTTAAAATAAAAACCAACCTGTGGCAACTGTGTATTTAATGTGACCTTAGCAAGATGAGTATTCTCTTTCAATTCTAGGTGACTTTTCAAAGCATTATTTGGAATTCTTTTGCCTCATGCTTTGTCAGTTGCCATGGATACAATGATTGAAGGCCATCAAAAGCAAACTAGGCTGGATGAAGCAAAATGTATGAACACTCAGCACACAAAAGCTGAATGAAGACTTAACGCTCTGTATTTACTGTACATCAGCCTTGGTAAGAGGGAGAGACACAAATGGCATCCAAAAACATGTTATCACTACAATCATTTTTAATTAAATGCGTAGCCTTCTCAGAAAATTCAATGCACACCATGATACTTTAATGCAATCCTAAGGACAAGGTTAGCAAACCACTAAGACCAACTCCAGATGCAGATACAGTACTTACTTTTTCCCCAAAGTATGATCAGAATAATTATGCTTCATCCAGTTGCCTTATGTGTGTTATAATACACTGATACTTACAATACATATGTATACAAATGAGAAAATCATCTTCTCTTTTCACAAAAATGATGGATGTATGAAAAATGAAGGACTGTATTCTGGGTGTCTTCATGTGCTGCTCTCACACATCATTTCATGATTACGATAATTGTATATCTGACTTCCATTTCTTTCTTTATTTCTGATCTTCAGCCCTCCATATAAATAAAACTATACTACAGAATTTTTTTACATTTCTATCTATCAGCCCATCCTCCATTTTCTATACTTAGGAACTGAGGCAGAAGTCAAACCTGATTGGATAACAGTACATTTTTTTTCTTGATAGTCTTAATTTTTCTAAAAATATATATATGGGAAACGTTGGCTCCTGCTTTGAGCTTATCACTGCTGGAGTAGGCTTCAGTCCATGCAGCACTGAATTATGTTAAGCAGATTGTATTTGACAAGCTGCTTCTGCACAAGTTATTTTTTTGGCGAAATGAGAATAAAGCTTCATTCATGAATTCATATCTTGCACCAGCTTATTCCAATAACATGCAATGGTGTCTAAACTGTCTAAGCCACATCAGATATAAGGCAGGAACCATGACTGAATACTGTGCCAGTCCATTTCATGACATGGTGAATTTAGAGTGGCCAATCACCCTGTGTCTCTTTCTACCCACAGAAAGCTCCCAAAGACACATAGAAAGCATGCAGACTGATCTCTTAAGCCGGGTTGTACCTAAATCTCGTGAGCAGCAAAGTATTAGCACCCCTGCACCTCAGCCCCCATGAACCCATTCATTCATTCACTCACTTTTATTTTATTCATTCTTTTATTTTTGCACTGATCATCCAATTGAATATTCTGAAATAGTGGAAGCATAATATACATACTGTATTTGCAAACTGAGATGTAACAGGGCCTGATATTACAAAAGTACTGAAATGGTAAACTTGGAAAATCCATTAATTTTAGTTCATTTTTCATCAATTTACTAACCCATATATACAGTTGTTGGTCATGAATATATGGTGCCAGTACTAGCAGCATTAGACATAAGGTAAGAGCTAACTCTGTACATAGCACCAGTCCATCCTGGGGCAACAATGACATATTCAGCAACCCCAAGGCAATTTTAATATAATGTAGCACTCTCATCTTTAGCATAGGGAAATAATACTGGAAGCTAGAGAAAAACAAAAAGGGGGAACCCTGTAAAGCATTCATCTCTGAGCAAATTGATTATTTTTAGAGAAAAATGTATCTTCAGAGGTCTCTGCAGGAATACCCTGGGAAACTCTGAAGGTTTTTTTTAGGAGGACAGATTATTTCATTTCTTACCCACAAAAATAAATTGGAAACCAAGAAGGCAACAAAGTTAATCAATAAAATTATCAGAATAGATCAAGAATAGGCCAGATCTCCAAATGAAGCACTTTGTAGGAAAAGACAGGTCTTGAAATCAGAATTTAACATCTTGACAACAAAAGAAACAGAACAGCTCATCTTTAAATTGTGACATTAAGCTAATAAGCTTTTAGCTCAACAAATCCACAAGCAGGAAGTTCACAATGCAATAACAGAAATTAGCATCATAGATGGAGATAAAATCAGTGACCATAAAAAAATAACTCACACAATTAGGGAGAACTATAAGTCTTTATATTCTACCCAGTTTAAAGATGATAAGACACAATCTAATGACTTTTTTGACACATTACAAATATCACAGATAGATACTCTTAGTGGGCGGCACGGTGGCGCAGTGGGTAGCGCTGCTGCCTCGCAGTTAGGAGACCTGGGTTCACTTCCCGAGTCCGCCCTGCGTGGAGTTTGCATGTTCTCCCCGTGTCTGCATGGGTTTCCTCCGGGTGCTCCGGTTTCCTCCCACAGTCCAAAGACATGCAGGTTAGGTGGATTGGTGATTCTAAATTGGCCCTAGTGTGTGCTTGGTATGTGGGTGTGTTTGTGTGTGTCCTGCGGTGGGTTGGCACCCTGCCCGGGATTGTTTCCTGCCTTGTGCCCTGTGTTGGCTGGGATTGGCTCCAGCAGACCCCCGTGACCCTGTGTTCGGATTCAGCGGGTTGGAAAATGGATGGATGGATGGATACTCTTAGTGCAGAGGAACTGGACAAACCTCTGACACTCTCAGAACTACTGGATGCCATAAAAAAGCAGCAGGCCCTGACAAATACCCAGTGGAATTTTATAAAAAAGTTTTAAATAAGTTAGCTCCACTACTATTAGCAACGTTTATAGAAACTAGAGACAGCAAAATTCCACCTCAGACTTTTCGCCAAGAATTAACTACTGTCTTTTCAAAGAAAAATAATAATAATAATAATGTGCATCATACAGACCAGTTTCACTTCTGGATAATAATGTTAAGATACTCTCCAAAGTTTTATCTAGAAGGATTAGGAAAGTACTTCCCTCTGTAATGTCACAAGACCAAACAGGATTTATTAAAGGCAAACACAGCTTCTAACCTTGAACATTTGTTCAATGTAATATACTGATCTATAAAATCTAACACACCAGAGATCTTACATTCTTTGGATGCAGAAAAGCATTTGACATAGTTGAATGGAACTAAATATTCACCAGATTGCACAAATTTGGATTTTGCCCAAATGTATGTGCATGGATAAAACTACACTATACTAGTCCAGAAGACTCTGTTTGTATTAACAACATTATTTCAGGCTACTTCAAACTACAATGTGGTACTAGGCAAGGATGCCCCTTGTCACCACTGCTTCTTGCAATTGTCATTGAGCTACTGGATGTTCACTGTTGAAATGCTTACAGTATGAGATAAAGGGGATTTATCAAAGAAGGACTTGAACAGAAAATTTCTCTATATGCAGACGATATGGTACTATATATTTCAGATCCATAAAATAATGTGCCTGCAGTCTTAAAAACATTAACAGAATTTTAAAAGGTTTTTGGTCTCAGAATTAATTTGAATAAGAGTGTGCTCTTTCCAGTGAATTCCCAAGCACACAATATTAGATTGGACATCTTCTCTTTTATCTTTCCAAATCAATTTAAATACTTCGGGGTAAACATCACAAGTAACCATAAAACTCTTTATCAACAAAATGCTGCTGTCTATATGGAAAGAATTAAGCAAGACTTACATAGATGGTCTACCCTCCATCTCACTTTAGCTGGAAGACTTAACACTGTCAAGATGAATATCCTTCCTAACCTTCTTTTTCTATTTCAAAAAAATTCAATGTACATCATTTTTAAGAAGTTAGATTCAATCATAACTACTTTTTAAATCTACTTTAAACTAGAACGTGGTACTCAACAAGGATGTCTCCTATCACCAAGGATGTCCCCAATCACCATTGAGCCATTGGCCATTCACTTTTGAAATGTATGAGAGATAAAGGGGATAACCAGAGGAAACAAAATATCATGATATTCAGATGATATGGTACTGTACATATCAGACCCACAAACATCCATACCAGCAGTCCTCGATGCACTAGCAGAATTTCAAAAGATATCTGGACTCAAAATTAATTGAATAAAAGAGTGCTTTTTCCAATTAACTCTCTAGCACACAATATTAGACTGGACAACTTCCCATTTATTATGGCAGATCAGTTTAAACACTTAGGGGTAAACATTACAAGTAAATATATAGATTTTTTTCAACAAAAGTTTGCTTTCTGCAAGGAAAAAATTAAACAAGATGTGAACAGATGACCTACTCTCCATCTCACATTAGCAGAGAGAATCAATAATGTCAAGATGAACATCCTTCCTAAGCTTCTTTTTATTTCAGAGCATGTATACATTAACAAATTGTTCTTTAAGAAATTACACTCAATTATAACCTCATTTATTTGGAATATTAAACATCTACATATCCAAAGGTCAACTCTACAACAACTTAAATCAGAAGGTGGCATGGCACACCCTAACTTTCAATTTCATTACTGGTCAGTAAATATACAAGCTATAAAGACCTGGACATTGACTCAAAATGATGAATATACACAAGCCCGGTCAGCAATAGAAAAAATTTCTTGCTCTACTTCTTTACATGCCCTGCTTTGTGTCCCAGTAAAAACAAATTATCTTTACTATACTGATAATTCAGTAGTCCATCAATCACTCAGAATATGGAACCAATGAAGGAAGCACTTTAGGGCAGAGAAACTTTTATCTGTTGCATCTCTACATGATAATCACCTTTTTCTACCCTCTCAAACCTACACAGTATTTAATGTTTGGAAAACATTCAGGATTAAAACACCTAGAGATTTGTATATAGATAATGTATTTGCATCTTATGAACAATTTTGCTTCAAATTTAAGTTTTCATCAACACAATTTTTCCTTTACTTTCAAATCAGAAACTTCATACACATTTCTATTCCTGAGGCAATACTGATCAGCCTTGAAGACTCAGACAGCATCTCAACAGTATATAAAAACATCTTAAAGTCTCTTCCTTTCAAAGATGATACGATGGGGAAAGGACCTTTCACTTAACATCTCTGAAAAGCAGTGGAAGGTAACCATTTATAGAATACATTCCAGCTCCATATGTGCAAAGCATTCAATCGTCCAATTTCAAATCTTTTATCAAGCACATTTATCTCATTTAAAATTGTTCAAAATGTATCCAGGGCAAGATTCAACATGTGAATGTTGCAATCTAGCTCCAACCTCACTAGGCCACATGATTTGGGTGTGTAACAAATTAACATCATTCTGGACAAAAAATCTCTGAATGCCTGTCAGACGGCCGTGGTGTCACAATCACTCCTAACACATTAATGGTGGGGTTTGGTGTACTCCCGGGTGGGCTTAAAGTAGACAAGGACAAATTGATTGTAATTGCTTATACCACACTACTAGCACATAGACTTATCTTGCTCAACTGGAAGAATCCCAGACCACCTGTTACATATAAGTCAGTGGGTAACGGATGTTGTTTACTATTTGAAATTGGAAAAAATTATATTCTCACTCAGAGGATCTATTTAAAACTTTTTAAAAATATGGCAAGATCTAATTAATCAAATCTTAGAATAAGCATTTATATTGCTGAAAAAGACATGTTCCTCTCTCTTTTTTTTATAGATTTGCTCATGTTATAATCTCTCCTCTATTTCTCTCGGACGGGAGTTGAAATAAGGGGGTTTGTTAAGTTTTACATGATTGTATGGAATGTTGTTTTCTTCAAATAATACCAATAAAATAAAAAAGACACAGGGAACCCTAATTCTAATTCTAACCATAATCTATACAAAACCAACACCTCCACAAAATCATTTTAAAAAATGTAACATGTAAAGTAATATTTCGATAGATAGATAGATAGATAGATAGATAGATAGATAGATAGATAGATAGATAGATAGATAGATAGATAGATAGATAGATAGATAGATAGATAGATAGATAGATAGTATATTATTTGTCCCCAGGGGGAAATTTGACCTCTTATAGAAGCTCTTTAAAAAATAAATACATAAATAAGTAGATAAGTAAATAAATAAATATACACAAACACTTTGGTCTAGGGGGAAATTTAGCTTTATAGGGAAGCACAAGAAATACAAAATAATATAACAAACAGCAAAATCAGCACTCTTCAAACACACACAAGAATAAAATAAAATTCAGGCATTATGAACAACAACAACAACATTTATTTCTATAGCACATTTTCATACAAATAATGTAGCTCAAAGTGCTGTACATGATGAAGAAAGAGAAAAAAAAGACAAAATAAGAATTAAAATAAGAGAACACTAATTAACATAGAATAAAAGTAAGGTCCGATGGCCAGGGAGAACAGAAAAAACAAAAAAACTCCAGACAACTGGAGAAAAAACAAAATCTGCAGGGGTTCCAGGCCATGAGACCACCCAGCCCTCTCTAGGCATTCTACCTAACATAAATGACATCAATCAGTCCTCATTGTATTCAGGGTTCACATGGAAGAACTTGATGATGATGCTCATGTGGACCTCTGGCCTTTAATCCATCAATGTAGGGACATCATGGTGCTTTGATTAGGTGGTGGTGGCGCAGATCACCAGCACAGAAAACTGGAAAAAGAACAGAAGAGAGAGTAGGGGTTAGTATGGATTTTGGAGCCACCATGAATAATAATGATAATTAATTGAATATACAGAGCATCAGGATTTAACTAAGATGAAGCTATTTGAAAGCCATGTTAAAGTAATGTGTTTTTAGCAGTTTTTTAAAGTACTCCACTGTATTAGCCTGGCAAATTCCTATTGGCAAGCTATTCCAGATTTTAGGTGCATAACAGCAGAAGGCCGCCTCACCACTTCTTTTAAGTTTAGCTCTTGGAATTCTAAGCAGACACTCATTTGAAGATCTAAGGTTACGATCTGGAGTGTAAGATGTCAGACTTTCCGAAATATAAGATGGAGTGAGATTATTTAAGGCTTTATAAACCATAAGCAGTATTTTAAAGTCAATTCTGAATGACACAGGTAACCAATGCAGTGACGTTAAGACTGACCATGAAGGCATGGTGCCATTGATATAAAGGTGCCCCAGTAGTTTTTCTTGGCACACTTCTTTTGAATAATTTGTTGGCTGAAAGTACTCAATGCTAGTGTGTGAGAAAGAGGATGGGCAGTATTGTTCCAAAAGGGTGTTAGTTTTGTCTTCATTCTGTGCTTCTCTTGCCTTCTTAATCAGCTTCTTGATTCAGTGGGACACTCTTGAAATGATGTTACCAGCCCCGCACACTATGATGTTGTAGAACATGTGATGTTGCTGCCCACAGAAAAGGAACAGTCTTCTAAGAATAGTCTGCTGTTTTCATTTTTACTTTGATTTTGAGAGGTGTACACATCTGACCACTAGAGGGCTCTATTGCATAACTTAGAATTACTCAGCAAGTAATACAGCTTTCATGTATGGTGAGATTATATCACTATTCACATCACTTGTACAATATTAATACATATATAAAACCATATAGAAAGTAAGAACAATGTGCATATTTTAGTACAAAGCCAAAAACACATTAAAATAAAATTATATTTTTGAAAAGTTATTGATAATCCCAAATGTTGAATTCACTCAGTATTAAAATGCTTTTCTTTATACCAGATATTTAAATGAGAAAAAAGCCCTAATGGGCTAACTAAGCAGAGACATAGATTAAAGAAGTGTTATGACAGTTCCTCATTTTAGAATCCATAAATAAAGTTCTTGCTTGAAACATAACATTAGAAATCAGATATCATGCTTGTTTTGCAAATAAACCAAAGCTGTCAATTAAATTATGGTGTGAATAATGTACAGTACAATTACACTCATTGCTCTTGATATTGGTTATAAATCCTTAATGTCTTATTACAGCATGCAATTTGAAAAAGGTACTGATGCTTCATGCGCAAGTATATCTACTGCGTGTTCATTAATAAGAAATGACTCACATGTAGTTTTACACATTTCCATTTACTATAAAACTCAGTTCCGAGGTAAGTACTTCACACAGTATTTGAATGCACAGGAAAGGAGTGTGGGAGTGTGTATGTGGGCATTAATTACTGTTATAAGCATAGTCAAACCTCAACTCCTGAAAAATAAAAAAAAATATTTTTTTAAGAAGCTAAAGAGGCATATTGTTTCTTGTCATCTAACATTTATGGTGAGTTTTCTGTGGGAGGAATTAGAATACACAAATTAAAACAGGAAAGTTGAAAGGGGGCATTTTAGCCATGAAGACATTCATGGTTTAATATAAAAACAATCTGACTCCCAAAAGTATAAAGTGTAGAATAGAGATATACTGTTTCTTTAATGTATACACCAACATGATATATACAGTGTGCCCATGAAACAACAGAGCAATTAAAATTATTACAGAATAATACTTACTAAAAAAAGTCACTGTCAACTCGGCATGAGAAAGAAGATTAAACATAAACTATGCTTCCTATGCCTCAGTTGATATCTCAAACTAGTAAATGAAAATGTGCTTTCATTTGGCACCTCTGGATTTCTTGTTGAGGGAATATGTGAAAAAATATGTTCCATGAATTACCTCCAAGAGAAAAGTATTGCAGCCGTAGGAATCATCAATGTAGATATGATTGACAGGAAAAGAAGAGAAATATAGCATCACTTTGATGTCTACATCACTTTGATGCCTATCAAGCTACAAATGGCACTTACGTCAAGACATTAATATATGTACAGAAAGATTAATCTTTTTTATTTTTATGCATAAACTATGCCTCTACACAAGTCTTTACTGGGATTTAACACTGTGAAATGGTTTGATTCTTTTATGTACAACTTGTATAGCTTACAATTTAATATACTTTCACTGCTGCTCTATAACATTGTCTAGAATATCTGTTGTGTACTGTATGTGCCATTTTTCAAACATTAAAATTATTTTCCCCTTATTTTACAGTAAGTGCCGATTCTGTTTGCCAGAAGGCATATTTTTGTAAACCTAAATTGTATTTCTTTTAACTTTTAAATAAATAGAATGAGTTTAAGATTTTTAATTACAACATCTGAATGTCACCTTTACACTAATGTTTTTCTCAGAATGTAATTTTCCTTATACTGTATATAAACTGAGAAACCACTTTGTAAAAGACTAATACAATATGGAAAACAATACAAACAGACAGATGTGAGTATTCTGTAGATGTCTACTTGTATTACAAACTGGCAAAAGTACGGCAAACCCTACAACAGATGATAGATAGATAGATAGATAGTGTCAGAAACTCGTCTCAGAGTCATGAAAAGGTTTGGGGCAGCCACTCGTAAAATTGGTTTCCTGGCTGCAAAGTTGCATAAATAAATACAGCACTGCTGTGCACAAAACTGAGTCCAAAACAGAACTGAGGGAATAGGGAAAAGGCGCAGGCTTTTAAAGGGGAAGACAGGAAGTGAGATCATAGGGATTGGGCTCATCGTCTTCAGCCATTGGTTCGAGCCCGGATGTGACATCACAGGGGCCGGAGCCGGCAAGGTTTCCTTCCATAGGCTCAGTCCCGGAAGTGACGTCAAGAGAGCCAGGTGGAGTCTCCCGTGAATGGTCTACAGGAAAGGGAGAAAAAGTGTCAGTGCACTCTGCCACATCCCGGTATGCCTTGGAACTGCCGTTACTCAAGCCCTTTAGCTGCCTCCCATGTGCACGTGTGTGACAATAGATAGATAGATAGTGTAATAAAGGCGCTATATAAGCTCCACACCTGACACAGACTGACACCGGAGGCACATATAAAAGTAAATAAACTTTTATTCTTCACCTGTGGGGCACGTCTTCCCCTTGTCCCACAGGCAGTACACAGTCCGAAAAGCACTACACCAAAACACACACTACTCTTTTTCTTCTTCTTCTTCTTCTTTGCACCACCACTCCTCCCGGCAAGCGTTATCCTCCTCCTCCCGACTGGTGTGGAGTGGTGGCTGCTGGCCCCTTTGATAGCTCACCTGGAAGTGCTTCAGGTGCTTGACCACCTGCCTCTGATTGCACCTCCGGGTGTGGCTGAACTATGGCCCAGATGGGCCTAGGAACCCCTGCAGCGCCTCCTGGTAGCCACCCCGTATTCCAACAGGGCTGTGGAGAACTCCATTTCCCATGGAGCTCTGCGGGTATCTGAGGCACCACAGTCAACCTGGGGGGCTGCCACCAAGTGGTCCGGGGGAGGTACTGTGCAGCTCATGCTTGCTCCCCTGGAACATACACAGAAGTGGCGTCCCGACCGGGTATGGGCCCCAGCTATCTGTCACAATAAATAAAATTCAGTTTAATTTAATTCATACTATACAGGGTATTCCAGTTTTTTTACACATTCTACCTGTTTATCATATTCTGTAATTGCAAATGATGACAATTTCAGTTAAATACATGTCTAACAAAAAGATCTACCATTTGTCCACCATTACTGCTGTACAAAGGACAAAAATACGAAAATTACTACCAATAATTAAAAATGGTGTTAAGAAATATGACAGATATATTGCTGTACTGTTAATGTAACTATATATAGTACTTGTTTATTGATTCACCTTGATGGATGAGGCTTCTGACATAGCACACATAAAAATGGAACGTTTGATGCAGTACAAATATAAATAATCTTTTTTTTCTGTTTAATGTGGTGATTTAATCCATGATTTGTGTCATGAAACTAAATGATGCCCATAGTAGTAGAGTCATGGCACATGTAAATATCTTTTGTAGATGACAGTCTAGAAAATCAAATTGTGTACATGAAATAACTGTTTTATATACTTTACAGGAACACTTTCACTGATACACCCAATTCTGATACCCTTAGTGGTCCACTAAGCCCACCTTTTGAAGGAAGTTTCAGTGATCTGAGAATCTGATTCCATGTACAATTCAATTTAAGAAACATGATGACTAATAATAAAATCAAGGCACTAATTATTCTATAGGCTGGTGTATTTTGTTATTTTTTTGTAATATAACTAATCTTCTGTTGATGCAAGTTTTAATGGCACTGTTGTGAAATGAAAATTGACTGATTTTTTTATGGTCCTGGTGACTTGTCCAGGGTTTGTTCCTGCCTTGTGGTCTGTGCTAGCTGCTATAGGCTCCAGTAGACCTCCCAATACCCTGTTCAGGGACTAAGCAGGTTAGAAAATGACTGACTAACTATTCAAGACATTACTGCTCCAGCAGACTGGGTTTGTGTCCACTGTTTTGTTAGTATCTATGTATATGTGTTTTTGCTTATATTCTATGATTTAACTACCACTTTTCAAATAAAAAACACTATGTTAACTGTACTATCTTAACTAGCCCTGTATGAGTAAGTGTGTGTGTGTGTGTGCCCTGCGATGGAACACCATTCAGCTCTTGCTTGCCATCTTGTGTCTGATGCTCATGAGATAAGCTGTGACACACTGTAATGGGAATAAGTGGGTTTATTAATGGATTAATGGATAATTACCGTATATACTCGAGTATAAGCCGAACTGAATATAAGCCGAGGTACCTAATTTTACCTACAAAAACTGGAAAAACTTATTGACTCGAGTATAAGCCTAGGGTGGGAAATGCAGCAGCTACTGGTAAGTTTCAACAATCAAAATAAATACCAATAAAATTACCGTACATTAATTGAGGCATCAGTAGGTTAAATGTTTTTGAGTATTTATTTCAAAGAAAAACAGTAAACTAGCTCTGTAAATGGAGAAGAGTGTCAACAAAAACAATATGATATCTCTCTTGCTTGCTCTCTCGCTCACTCTTTCGCGTGTGTGTGTGTGTGCGTGTGCGTGTATGTGTGTCTGCAGTAGTTTGATCCATGCACAAATGTTCGGGCCAAACCCAAATTTCTCTAATGTACGGAAAAGGTATTTCCATTCAATCATGTCAAATGCTTTTTCTGCATCCAATGATGATAATATTTCTGGGGTGTTTGACTTTGTTGGTGAGTATATTACATGAAACAGGCATCGAAGATTAGAGGATAAGTGTCGACCCTTGATACATCCAGTTTGATCTTGTGATATTACCGAAGGCAGCACTTTCTCCATCCTTCTAGCTAGACTTTATGAGAGTATCTTAACATCATTATTCAGAAGTGAAATTGGTCTGTACGATGCACATTGTAATAAGTCCTTATTTTGTTTAGGGAAGACAGTGATTAATGCTTGGCGAAAAATTTGAGATAGAATTTGATTGTCTCTAGCTTCTGTAAATGTTGCTAATAGGAGGGGAGCTAGCTGAGCGGAGAATTTCTTATAAAATTCTGCAGGGTAGCGATCGGGGCCTGCTGCTTTCCTGCCTTGAAGTGACTTTATAGCATCTAGTAATTCTGATAGCACCAGAGGTTTATCCAGTTCCTCCACATTAAAAGTATCTATTTGTGGTAACTGTAATGTATCCAGAAATGCATTAGATTGTGTGTTGTCTTCTTTGAACTCAGTAGAATATAAGGATTTATAGTAGTCTCTAAACATGTACATTATATTTTTATGGTCAATGATTTTGTCTCCGTTCGTGCTGGTGATTACTGGGATTGCATTGCGAACTTCTTGCTTGTGGATTTGTTGAGCTAAAAGCTTATTAGCTTTCTCTCCGTGTTCATAGTAATGATGTCTGGATTTATAAATTAGTTGTTCAGTTTCTTTAGTTGTCAAGAGGTTGAGTTCTGAATGTATAGCCTGCCTTTTCCTATGTAGAGCCTCTCTTGGAAGCGACATTTGATTACTTTTTATTTTCTTTTTTGTACTTCATATCTGTATTATCTACATTTACATTTATGCCTTTTAAAACTTGCCAGTTGCCAGCCAAAAACTGTTAAAATTATTTTTAAAATGTTGGATAGCTTAGTTTTACGAATGATATAATAATCCACCAAAATTCAGTTATCTATAGAAATGCAACTGAGCCATTATCTATCTATCTATCTATCTATCTATCTATCTATCTATCTATCTATCTATCTATCTATCTATCTATCTATCTATCTATCTATCTATCTATCTATCTAATTCAGGGAAAACCACACATCACTGAATTACATGGAATGGTCCAAAACAAAGGATTAAAAAGAATTTTTGTGGCAGAATATAAGCTTTACAATGTTCATATTCCATTAACATTTTAAAAGGAGACACTATGCTGTAGATACTCCATGTGATAAGATAGGCCAAATTGGAGTAGTAGTGCATTTATTAGGATATTTTCATGCCCAGTCCATTACTATATATTTGTAAATCTTTTTAAAGTGTTTGACGCAGCATAGTTGAACACAAACATTGCATTAGATAGAAATCTGAAAAGATCCAGTAGCCCAACATTTTATCCAACCTAATCATCTTCTTGCTAAAATAAATGTACAGTCATCCACTCAGAGTATGGTCACCTTCATAGACACCTGCCACAAAGAAAATCCATTGGATTCACAAACATTAGCACCGGCAGCATATTAGGACTTAATGAGTGCATAATCTTGACTACGTTCTTTGAATTTCTCTGGTTTCTTTCATCCTCTTTGTGCTTTTCAGTTTCACTCTAGTTGTGTTTTTTTCTCTTCAAACACGAGTTTTATTTCTCTTCTGCTTAAATTTTCGCCATTATTTTTGACACTTGATTATTCTGATTTATATTATGATATTGCTTTCAGGTCACACTTCTAATGTAAATCTGGTATTCAATATATAGCTGCTTACCTAAATAGAAACTTTGTTTAGAGATAAGCTACAATGCCCCCGAACAGATTGTCTTTCTTGTTGAAAAGTGATACTTGTTATATACTATTATTTAATTTAATAAATACTATTATTATACTACTATTTTCTTATTATTTGCTTTTATCAGAAATTGAACATAAAATAATCAAGTAAAAGAAATTGGTTATCTCTCAATTTTCTGAACAAGTGTTGTCTGGGTGTTCTTTGGCTTCTGCTACAGTCTTTTCTGGGTTTCCTTGTGTTTCCATGGGTTTCATGTCACAGTTCATGAGATCAGGTTGATTGGCAACTAAAAACTTGCATGAATAATTTATGTTCTGTCCGTCACTGAACTGGAATCCTATCTCAGGTTGGTTCCCGTCTTTCATATGGTGCTATGCTTCTCTTCAATGCCATAACAGGGATAGTTATTATCAGAGGTGCTTTAACTCCATCAGTGTTATTTAAACTGTCACATTTTAAGCAAAGCCACTTGGTAAGTAGAAGAAGTTTCTTTGTAAATCTTGATGGCTGGGATCGGGTCTTTCTGAAGGGGAGGAGACAGAAATTCTGGCCACCACGCTACAGGAAAGACAAGATCTGCAGACTCAAGAGCAACGAGATGCATCACAGGACTTAATTACATGTTGTACTTCATTAGACTAAGATAATTAAACTTCTTGAGGAGACAAAACTGCATGGGGACCTAATTCAAGTCTTCAGAATTCTCAAAGGCTTCGATAAAGTAGATCCAGCTGAATATTGCACCTTAGTGGTAAATCATGTACTCAAGGATACCTGTGGAAATTAAGGGGAAGTGCATTTAGGATTGATGCCAGGAAGCCAAAAGTTATAGGAATCTGAAACAAACTACCGTGCCATGCAGATGAAGCAGGAAACTTTTAAGAAATATCTGGATGAGATACTGGGACAGGTATTAACTAAACAAATGAGCTTGAAAGACTTAATGGTTCCTTCTTGTTTATAAAATGTGCTACGTGCCTACAGTATCTTCTTACATGTGCTGGTGCTTCTGCCTAAAGAATTTCTAAATTGGAAGTAAAGGCCTCTGTGGAAGCCCTTTGTAGCTCTTTTTCTTTCCTGTGGGCAGCCTATGGAACATTTTCTTGCCTGACCTGATGCCTTTCTAGTGGTGCTTTGGCCTCAGGCAAAAGGTTTCCAAATTGGTATCCCCCTCACATATTATGCAAAAGGAAGAATACATCATAGTATCTATAATGTATAAAGAAAGAAGACATATATTAAAACACCACTGTCTGTGCGTGTGTGTGTAATGCCTCTGAGCTTTGGTTGCTCAGTGTGGAGATGACAATGATACACAAATCAGTTAAATTCCTGATTGTGACCCTGCTTTTTTTATTTGTACAAAAAAAAGAAGTTAAAATGGAGCATTTCAATGACAACAAAGTGAATAGCATACTGAGCAACATTGGGTTGCTAAGTATTAACAAGGCACAACCCAAGTTGCCTTTAAAGATGGGAAATATTCATAAGAATATGAATGATGTTTTCACAGTGGGTGTTGGGGGTCCATCTACCATTATTGGTAGTCAAAAAGCAGACAGGAAGCAAGCGAGGCACCTCTAAATGACAGCGTCTGAGAAGCAGGCTTTATGGGAACATGATCAACTTGGGAAGTTTGGTGAAGTGTATCTGAGGTCTGTGACAGATCCATTTGGTGGAAGGTTTTAAGACTGCCTGGGGGGTTGCCAATCAGGATCCCCAGCTGTTGTTTCGTGTGGCAGGTGCAGCAATGTGCTGTACCAGTGCATGCTCCCCAACTTAACCTGACCTGATTGGACACTGTATACCTGTGTATTATTTGAATAAATAAATATGCATTTTTGCACTTTTCACAATTAACATGTTGGCTTGGTTACTTGTGTCATCACAGGAAGTGCCAGGAAAGTGAGGTTGAGACACACAAGGATGCCAAGGAAAGGTATAAAAGGAACACTAAGGGTATACATAAGGCAAGAGATATCCAGTTTCAAATATTATTTAGTTTATTCTATTACCTATCTTCGACAGGTTATATAGCTTGTTCCTCTATAAAATTTAAGCACTGCTCTGTTGTTCTGACTTGGCGCCAAAACTTTAGTAGAATTGATGATTGATATTTTTTACCATTAATCACCCTTTAAAATGTATAATTTACTCTAATCTTCTGGTTGTCAGTGATAGTAAACAGAAGTGGGTTAATACACTTTGTGGTCTAAAGTGTTTAGAAAGCCTTGCAAGACCTAAGTTTATAAAATAACCCCATGTAGCTCATTTTAGCAGTTAAGCCAGGCAGCAGTGATTTGGTCACATTGATTAACTGAGATGCTGGCAACTTCAGATATGCACTATAGAATTGAAAACAAACAGGCTGGAGGCCATGCATCTGACTTCAGAATAACATAAAGCTACATCACTGCAACTCGGTTTTTCTTTTTTAATTGTAGGTAATTTAGCTTGGAAAGACATACTGTTAGATGTCAGCAGTCACACCACTCTCGGTCATTTAATTCTTTGTTATGGTTAGTCACTTTAGGGACTGATTGGCAGCTCAAAGGATCTGACAACGGCAGTGTTGTTCAAATTGCACACAGGTCAATGATCAATGGGCTGATTAGCAAGAAAGTGAAGCTGTTAGTAGCAGCATGGCCCACAGGACAATTATGATCAGACTAATATTGCATTGACATTTAATTCAAGTAACTGAAAAAGCACAATGTACATGTATCAAAGTGATAAAAAATGCTGTACACATCAAGTATGACATACTCAGTATTACCATCTGAAGTAAATTACATGCCTTGGCCTGATAATAACTGGATTGGTAATAGGTAATGTGCCTTGTATTCACGACTAGCATTTATTATTATTTTTTGTCTCACACTTTGAATTTTAATAGATTTTTTTTCTTCAGTTGATCTATTAAGCATTTTGGATCCATGTTAATTCAAGTGGAAACAATCAAACACATTTAACATTTTAAGCAAAATTAAAAAGAGAAATGTTATGACATCTGTGAGGCACTCCAACCACTGTGAAGAGATCTAAGTCTTTAAGGATTCCCATTAATGCTCTCAAACTCTGCTAGAGCTGCTACCCACTGGATGTAAACATCACACACTCTGAGCTTCTTTTGCTGCAGCAGCAAGTGAAATGACTTACCCTGTTCCAGGTACCCTTGTGGTCCTTTGGTTACATGGCAGGAGGAGGTGCACCTACAGCCTCCTTTTGTTAAACTTACTCTTCTCTCGGGAAGTCCAATTGAGCCTCATGGGTGTGGCCAATTCATGCACCCCAACTTTCCATGAGAAAAATAGGAAATATTCTTTGAGGCATCTAGAGCTCCTTGTCCCTAACTCATGGGCTTTCCCTGTGCTCCAGCCCGGACATCACAGGAAGGCACAGTTAACTGTGAAAAACAGCTTAAAAAATGTACTCTTCCTCTTCCAAATTGCAAGAATAATTTTGTTGAAATTTAATATACTATTTCAACAAATCACACAGTTTGTTGATAGACTCCACCAGTGTGGCAAATCAGCTGATCAGCTGTTTTAAAATGTCTATTACATTACACTACATACTATAGTAGTATGTTACAACATTTTAAAGGAAAATATCAAAGTGCACTCTAAACAATACAGAAATCTTATTATAGTGTTGCACAGGTATGGAAATTGAACAAAATTATTTCAAATTAACTACACATTCATTGTTCATCATTATAATCCATTGAAGACAAAATGGAAGAGGCTAGATACTACTTCTACTGTGGGACTTACAATAAATGTAGACACAGATCAATCAAAAATATAATCACTTCTACTGTCCCTCTCCTACTAGAATGCCATGTTTATTTGTAATTGTGTACCCCTTTAATTTATAAGAAGATAGTGAATAATTTAATTCTTACAGTGGTGAGGCTTTCCATCAACAGACAGATTTATTTCTATAACACATTTTCATATGATAAACAAATTTAAAAACTCTAGTTAAGCCTGAGGGGTTCTAAGCCAAAACACTGCCAAACCCTGGGCATTCTGTTTAACATAAGTGTTCTGAAGTAGTTCTTTATTGTTTTTTTAGGCAATTCAACAATCAACATCCAATTCAACAATTCAACACAATGGGTCTCATGACAAGTTGGAGTATTTGCTTTCATTCAAATATCACAAGCAACTGCATAGGACTTTGATCAGGTGGTGGTGACCCATAACTCCTTCTCTGAAAAACTGGAAAAGATAACAGAGAAGAGTAAAGATTAATACAGATTGCAGATTTATTGAAGATTATAATAACTCTATGCATATCTAGTTTATTAAGAGCCAAATTAAAAGAGTAGATTTTTAGTTAAAGCATTGGTAAAGTATTGCAGATTTTTGAGGCATAACAGCAAAAGGCCACCTCACCACTTCTTTTATGCTAGAATAATAAGCAGACCACTTTTAGAAGATCTAAGGTAATGACTTGAATGTAGAGGGATATGCACTCTAAACTAAAGGAAGGAGCAAGATTATTTCAGGCTGTATACACCATTAGTAGTATTTTGAAGTCAATTCTAAAGGGCACAGGTAACTAATGTAAAGATGCTAAAACTGGTGAGAGGTGCTCAGAGTTTTTTTTTCTGGCTATCATTCTTGCTGCAGTATTTTGGAATAACTACAACCACTTGATGCCATTCTTAGGTAGACCAGTTAGGAGTGCTTTAAAGTAATCTAACTGACTAAAAACAAAAGCGTGAATTAATATTTCAGCATCTTGTAATGTTACAAGAACTCTAACTTTTGCAGTGTTTCTTAAATGAAAAAATGCACTCCTGGTAATATGACTAATAAAGACTGATAACGTTTAGGCCAAAGTCCATGATTACACCTTCTTTACTTCCGCCTTGACTTTTTCTAAGGGATCAGGTTTATTTCTGTTTCTTTTGTTCTTTCTTTTTCTTTCGGCTGCTCCCGTTAGGGGTTGCCACAGTGGATCATCTTCTTCCATATCTTTCTGTCCTCTGCATCTTGCTCTGTTACACCCATCACCTGCATGTCCTCTCTCACCACATCAATAAACCTTAGCTTAGGCCTTCCTCTTTTCCTCTTCCCTGGCAGCTCTGTCCTTAGCATCCTTCTCCCAATATATTCAGCATCTCTCCTTTGCACAGTAACATTTCCATTTTTACTAATGACTAAGATTTCAGCGTTTTCCTTATTTAGCTTGGAGAAATTACTAGTCATCCATGCAGAAATATAAGAGAGACACATTGGATCAGAAAGCCTAGTGCATCAAGGTCATCAGGTACTATAGATAAGTAAAGCTGTGTGTCAGCTGCATAACTGTGTTACTTCACCTTTGTGTTTTACGATAATGTGGCCTAATGGGAGCATATAGACTGAAACTAACAGAGGGCCCAGAATTGACTCTTGAGGTACAACATAGAAAATATCATGGATCTCTGAACTACAATCATCACAATTAACAAAGTTAAAATAAGACTGAAAATAGTTTAAGACACTGCCCGAGAGGCCCATTCATTGACTAAGGCAATTTATTAGAATACTGTGGTCTATGGTGTCAAATAAATGGCAAATAAGTGCTGTGCTATATACTTTACTTGGGTCTTCTCTACATGGTCCTTAATCTAGATAGATAGATAGATAGATAGATAGATAGATAGATAGATAGATAGATAGATAGATAGATAGATAGATAGATAGATAGATAGATAGATAGATAGATAGATAGATAGATACTTTATTAATCCCAAGGGGAAATTCACATACGAGTCTCGGCGTGTAAAAATCCATGTCCAAGTAGTAAAAAGTGTCCAGGGAACGAGTCCACATAAAAGAAAGTGGTAGGAGTGATCAGAAAAATAGAGAAAAAGGTAGAAATATAAAGTTGTACACAGAGCTGCTGGAAAGGCTGCCACTCGCGGCAGCGCCTGAGTCTACATAATCTGCTTTCTAGGCTGGTTTCTTTCCTTTACTTAATGGCTATTAATTCAAATATTCTTTCATGGGGCATGCAAATGAACCCATAATACTACCAATCAAAGCTATTTCTCTGTAATTTGGTATTCCTAGAAATGTAGTGTAGCTAAGGCACTGGCCTCTAAACCACATGGCTACTGCTTTAAAATGGCATCTTTGACACAGTACTGTTATGTGACACTTCTTGATTTAAGTTTACTGTATATCCATTTTCTTTTGCTTCAGATAATGTTTCTTCAGTTTTTATCATTGTGTATTAAAAACTGAACTTCAATTTCTATTTTTGTCCTGTAATGATGATTTTTCTTTTTTTACATTTATTTTGAATGTTTTCAACACCATTTTGGACGCCACCATTTTGCCCTGTTTTTTTTACTTGTCGCCTCTGTTTCTTCCCAGATATTCACAATGTTTGATGCCAACAGAATTTAAAAAAATCCTGCCTGGCATCTTTTCCCAATCAAAGAATGTGGATAAACAACCTAATAACAGCTCTCTTCCCAATATTGGTGATTCTTTTTTTCTGGGTTTGATCTTTTGGCATGTCTTTTGACTTCATTTTTGTTTCGTGTATTGGGCTTAGATGGTATTCTTGTTTACTTTTTGAGTTTTGACCTTGGCCTTGTTTTTCAATTACTCTTCTCCTGATCCTTTATAAACTTAGCTGCTATTTTTCTTTGAAGCATCACAGTATGTGACTCTATTAAATTAATTTAACCTGCTTGAAATATATCAATTATTATATTAAAACTTCAGTTTTCTTCAGGTTTTTGCTTTTCTTGGATCCATATCAAACTTTTCATACCACTTTTATAAATTTACCCAATTAGCTTTAACATTAGGCTCTGATATCATAAAACAGAAGCTGCATACACAAATGTGCATATGCTTTAAATACAGTTTACAAGATACGCTTACCTTAACAATTCAGTTGATAATTGATTCTGTTCATCCAGCTTTGGCGGATTTTGCATGTGTTTTTTGGAAATGGAAGGAAGGAATGCTTTTATTTCTTCCAACAAGGGATTTTCTTGAACTTTCATGTAGCCTTTACTTAATCATGGTAGAGGTTGACTTTAAAGAAGATGGGTTAAATGCAATTGATTTTCCTGCAAAAACAGCTTTGATGTAGCTCCAGAACCAACATGAACCTTTTGAAATCAAATCCACCATTACCTTTACTTACAAAGTGCTGTGTGATGGTGTTCCCTACAAGGAGATTCTATAAGGAACAAAGACTGTGCATTTGTGAGTCTGCACCAGCACCATTTTCTCCTAACACTTCGTACAGTGCATAAACTCACAGCTCAAGATCTGGTGCTTTTTCACCTACATTTGTTCAGGACATAATTGGCCATTTTCCATTGTTTGGAAGGGCCATATCTTTTCCCTCCCACTAGAGATGTTTTTATTGTTTTTTGAAAGCAATACAATATGAGAAAATGTGGGTTGTTTCAACCTCTTGTATACGATATCTTTTAAAAGCATTTGCCTCTCTATATACAATACCTCATAAAAGCATTCCACACTCATTCTTGAATTTAAGAGCCTCAGAGCCACAGAGTTTCAACTGAAACATGTTATTTTTATGTCACAAAAGTTGCAAAACAAAAAAACAAAAAGAAACATAACATTCTGAAACTCATTTAATTCAATTCAAGAAGTGCGTTGCTGAAGTCTGTCCTGGCAACATTAGGCACACGTTAGGAGTTAAATCTGGAAAAGATGCCAGTCCATCCCTGGACCAACTGATTCACATTCACCCAACCATTCTTATCAGGTCAACTTGGCATCAATAGGTAGTCTAACATGAACATCATTGCAACATGGGATAAATTTAAAGATTAGCCTATGCAGAATAAACATGCAAGCAACACAAGGACAATAACCAGCCATGTGACTCAAACCTATAATGCCTGGATCCATAAGGTAACAGCACTAATTACTATACTGCCCAACAACAAGATAATGTAACATAACATTCTCAGACACATTTGATTCAATTCAGGATTGTTGAGTGCCAAATCCTATATCTGCAACACAAGGCATAAGCTAGGACACAGCCCTGAACATGGCATAAGTCCATCACAGAGCTTTCATGTGCACACACCTACAACTGTGAACATACTGAAGAGGAAAAACCCACAAAACACTGGTTGAATATACAAATTGCACACAGAAAAAGTTCTGAACCCAAAAACATTTCTAAAAATGGAATTTCATAATGTTTTTAAAGTATCTATTCCCTAGGATCAATACATTGTTAAATAATCTGTTGCATCTATAACATGCAGTAATCCTTTGCAATAAATCTTCATCTCCTTTGTACATTGTAATAAAGCAACATTTTCCTCTTCCTCCATGAAATATCGCTCTAACCGTATAACTTTAGATGGAGAATGTTTATGAATATCAATCTGGAGGACTTTCCAATAGTTTTCAATGGAGTTAAGATCAGGAACTCTGAATGGGTCACTCAGGTATACCTAGCTCCTTCGTTTTAAGACAAAACTTTGGAACGATGTCTTGATGAAACAAAGTTTTTACCTTGTACAAGAACATCAACAAAAGTACAGTGAAAAGCTACAACTATATACAGTACAACACAAAATGTGTACATCATCTCAAAGGAGTCTGCTACAGTGAAACAAAGATACTGTCACTAATTGTGCTGGTGATCCATTTTCATTATACCAATCAATTTTTATCTGAGGTATTAAATGCCAATTTATAAAGCTACTCGGCAAAAGCATCCTGTCAAGCAAATTCAGCTGATGAATATGGTTGATTAGACTTCTGTTAAAAATACAAATATATGATGTGATAAACAAACATCTTTTATTGTGAAATTCAAATGAGAGTGTCATTTAAAATAATAATTTGTCAAAAGAAACAATTTTACATCAAACAAGGCAAAATGAACCGCTGCTGTCATATCAGACACTGCTTCTCTTTAACATTTCCTTTAACATTTCATCTGTTCCTATTTCAAATTTTTTATATAATTAGCAAAAATGTGTATTTTGATCAAAGCTTTTGTCTGTTCATAACTAAGATTTTTTGGTCAGCATGTTCTCTTTCATATAGTAACTATTGAAACATACCTCTACATAGCACATATTTTATTATTTTTCTTTTTCTGAAAACTTACTGAATCTGTTTAATAATATATAATGATCTGTTATGACAGAAGAAACATCATACCATAAGTGTCAGAGTTTCATGTTCAGTATTTTGAAAGGGGATATCTACCTAAAAAAAAGGATTAAAGAGTGATAAAACAGAGAGAGAAAGAGAGAACAATGAGACCAAGTATATCCCACCTTTGATAAAGAATGAAGATTTAGTCACTATCTTGAAGCAGAATCAAGAATCAAGATTCAGACTAATCATTTCTATTTGTGCAACATCTACAGTATATATAATATATTATATTATTATTATATATCTTATTCCATATTATATATTCACCAGTGTGATGAATGGCAGGCAAAGAGAATGGACTCCATCCCTGTACCTGGTGACCAAGGTGGCAAAAACACATGGAAAGAGTCAGTAGGTTCCCTGCCTACAGAATAATCTGGACATTGGATGCCATCCGAAGAATAGGTACACTGACATCCTAAATGGAGGAACATTACCCGACTGAGAGGCCACCTTGAAGGAAGGACAGGGGGATTATTCAAGTTACATGCTCCCCCAAACTGCAATGTGGCAGAAACCCTGGAGTCAGGTATATCAAGGGACACCCACATCCAAGCTCGCCTGGAGGAGAGGAATATAAGAGGAACTGAGTATTTTGGAAGAGCAATTGTAAGGTAATTGATAATAATAAATCACTTATTTGAACCCAGGACTTATGTTTGTGCAGTGCTATCTAAGGTATGTGCTGCTGTAACGCCTCCTACTGGTCACATCAGAAACATTTACCGATGATGACCAAGGAGATTAGAATACCATTTATATATTGTCACACATGTGCACTTCAGAGACAACTTCAGGGCTCACCTGATGGTAATTCCACCCCTAGTCAAAGGTTGATTGCCCTTCAATGAAATGCTGCTAATAATGAATAAGAGAAATCACCGTGCAGCTTTCAATCAATCTTTTTTTTTTTCTTTTTTTACTTTTATTGAATTTACTTAAAGCATGTAACATTCCATAAAATCAAGTCAAACTTAACAAATTAAATTTAATGCAACCCCCACCAAAGAGAAACAGAGAAAGGCCAACAGCCAGAGTAAAACTTTTGAGAGTAGTATGGAGGGAAAGGAATCTTTCTCTGCAAAATATGGTAAATGTTTATTTTAAAATAGTATTGATTAGATCCTGCTGGGTTTTAAAAAAGATTTGAACAGATCCTCTAAGAGAGAATTACATTTTTTCCAATTTCAAATAGTATATAACATCAGATATCCACTGGCTTAAAAGAGGTGGGCTAGGATTCTTCCAGTTGAGCAAGATAAGTCCACATGCTAGTAGTGAAATAAAGGCAATTACAGTTTGTTCTTCTCCACTTTGTCCTTTTGGGAGTCCACCAAACACAGCTGTTAATGGGTTAGGAGGGATTGTGACACCAAGACTGTCTGTTAGGCATTTAAATATTTTTATCTAGAATGATGTTTATTTGGGTACACACCCATAACATGTGGCCCAGTGAAGCTGGAGCTTGATTGCAACATTCGTAGGTTGGATCTTGGCCTGGAAACATTTTGGAAAAACGAGATAGATGTGCTCAATAAAAAAAAATTTAAGTTGAATAATTGAATGCTTTGCACATTTGGAGCTCGAGTGAATTATGTGCATGGCTGCCTTCCACTCCTTTTCTGACATGTTTAATAAGATATCCTTTTCCCACTGTACTTTGGGATCTTTAAAAGGAAGGGACTTTAAAATGGTTTTATTTATTATATAAATGCTGTCTGAGTCTTCAAGACTGATCAGCATTTTTCCTGTTTTTTAGAAACAGGTGGGAGGTGAGAAAAATTGGGCCGATTTTGTTTAGCAAAGTTTCTAATTTGGAGATAGTAGAAACATTCTGCTGATGGGAAACTAAATTTATAGTGTAATTGTTCATGGGATGAAAAGACATAATTTATATACAAATCTCTAAATGATTTAATCCCATATGTTTTTCAAACATTATAAACTGTGTAAGTTTTTTTGAGTCCAGATATCTTTTGAAATACTGCTAATACAGTTAGGGCTGCAGGCATAGCATTTTGTGGGTCTGATATATGCAGTACCATATCATCTGCATATAGTGATATTTTCTGTTCAAGTCCATCTCTGAAAATCCCTTTTATTTCTGATGCATTACGAAAGTGAGCAGCCAGTGGCTCAATGGTGATTGCAAATAGCAGTGGTAACAAGTGGCATCCTTGCCTAGTACCACATTCTCATTTGAAGTAGTCTGAGATAGTGTTGTTAACACAAACTGAAGCTTCTGGACTGGTATACAGTAGTTTGTTCCATACACATATGTTAGGGCCAAACCCAAATTTATTCAAAGTGGTGAATAGGTAATCCCATTCAACCAGATCAAATGCTTTTTCTGCATCCAAAGATAATAAGATCTCTGGAGTGGACTTTATGGATGAATATATTATATTAAATAGGTGTCGAAGATTGGAAGCCAAATGTCTACCTTTAATAAATCCAGTTTAGTGTTGTGATATTACTGAAGGGAGCACTTTCTCAATCCTTCTAGCTAGGACTTTGGAAAGTATCTTAACATGATTAGTCAGAAGTGAGATTGGGCTGTATGATGCACATTGTAGTAAGTCCTTATGTTCCTTAGGAAAAACGGTATTTAATGCTTGGTGAAAAGTTTGAGGTAGAATTATATTGTCTCTGGTTTCTATAAATGTTGCTTATTAAAGTGGAGCTAGCTTGATTGAATTTTTTTTATAAAATACAGCAGGGTAGCCATCAGGACCTGGTGCTTTCTCACTCTGAAGTGAGTTTATAGTGTCTAGTAATCCTGATAGTGTCAGAGGTTTATCCAAATCCTCTGCACTGAGAGTATCTAGCTGTGGCATCTGTAATGTATCATAAAACACATTAGATTGTGCGTTGTATTCTTTAAACCGAGTAGAATATAACGACTTATAATAGTCTCTAAATGTGTGCATTTTTTTTTATTGCCAAATGATTCTATCTCCATCTGTGTTATGTTGTTATCTATAAAGAAATAATCACTTCTTGAGTAACAATGATGTACTGATGAGAAGAAGGAATATGCTCTTAAGTATGGATTTAGAAATCTCCATGGATCTGATAAGTTACGATCAAATAAAAACTGTGTGATTATTTTTGCAGTGTTAGATGTTGTTGCCCCTGCAGTTGAAGACCTATCCAGGTCTAGATTTGAAACACAATTAAAGTCTCCAGCAATTGTAATTTTGTGATTGTTCAAGTTATGAATCTATGCAAATACATTTTGGATAGAGTCTCTATCATTACATTGGGTGCGTATATATATATATATATATATATATTATATATATATTATAAAGTCACTTTATAATTAAACAAATTACCTGTTGCCATCACATATCACCCTTCAGTATCAGATACTACATCTGATACTGTAAATGAAATTGTTCTTTGTATTAAGATTCCCACGCCTCTAGTTTTCTTTGTATAGCTGGAGTGAAATATTTGGCCAGTCCAGTCTCTTTGCAACCTGATCATTGCTGATTAAGTGAGTCTCCTGTAAAAATACTATCTTTGCATTTAGACCTGTTAGGTGAGAGAATTCTTTCTTCCTTTTTAATTCGTGATTAATACCTTTGACATTCCCGCTTACAAAGTTCACTGTTTGGTCACTTTTTTTGTTATTTTATTATCTTAAATTAAGGTTGTACATTACTGCATATGATAGCTTTAACCATAGTTTCCAATATTACCAAGAGTTATGACTGACTATGAAGCCTATTGTTGTATTGGCACATACAACTGTAAGGATTAAAAGGATAGATTAGAAATAGCCAGCTCTCTTTCCCCCACCACCCAGATAAACAAATGTTTCATGCAGTTAAAAAGGGACTTTGCTTTCTGATACTTCGGCTTTTGAGAAGGATCAGTCATGGGTTAAGCACAGAGAGCAAGAGAGGTGAGCGGGACAAGCGGGGGCGGAACAGAGCAGGGCAAGGAGGTGGGAATCTGTAAGAGTGTTTTAAATAATGAAAGAAAAGTACCTTTGGAATCGAGGACCCTATAGCAAGAAGATTTGTGAAATGAACAGATATAAGTTCCTTGTAGAAAATATGTACAATAATGAAAACAATATTGAAGCAATGATGATGTGAAATAGAGATGCTAAACTTAGGTGGCCATGCTGTGCCTTCCCGTAACCATTACTGTATATTCAAACCAAAGTATATATTTGAACTGACTTATATATCCAAATGGATGTACCTCAACCAATGTATAATATCTGAATGCACTTGAAAAATCAAAAAACATACACCTCGTATAACCACAACCTCCCCCCCCCCCCCAACCCAGTTCATCCAAAAATGAATGGGTCTGGTGTTCAATCCTCAATACCAATGCACTCCGGGTATGCAAACTGTAGAGGATCCAGTGTATGCTAAGCTTGTGGTCTGAGGTGACAGAGAAGCAGCCGCTCCAGTGCCTTCATGATGGGTGATGTGAGAGCAACTTCTATGTAATCATTTGTCTCAGTTGACAGTCCAACTTTGAGAACCGGCACAAGACATGATGTTTTCCACAGAGCTGGTGTGACGTGGCAAGTTGGCTCCAGACTGCTGGGTTCTTCCAGAAACCTCTTAGACCCACTATCACCAATAACATACCCAAGGCATGAGCCTAGAAAATGAGGACACACACATAGCAACTGGTAAGTGATACAATGCTCAGTGCTTTTATTAAAACATTCAAAATAAACAGTGATCCCAAACAGTGTGGTATCAAAATTTCAATAAATACATAATCCAATAAAAAGGAGGTGGAGGTTAAAATCAATCAAATAAATATTCCTTAAAAATTAGATTAATACTCCCAGGCAGGAAATTATCCTTTAAAAAACTCAATCCCCAGAGCAACCTTTTTATCCTGGCGTGTCCTCCCCTTATCCTGATTTTGTAGGAGGAGAAGATGCCAGACTGACAGGCACAGACATGGCCTAGGTCCCTGCTGTTTCATGGCTTACCAGCAGGGCTCCCTATCTGAGCCCAGGCTCAGGTCCTTGCTGTCCATGGACCACCACCAATGCTCACCATCAGAGCTTCTCTGCCTTCCCAGACTTCCATGGAGGATTGCTTGCACCACCTGATCACTGCAGCTCCTGAATCACTCAGCTGGAGTAATCCACTTCAACAGCCACTGAGCGTTGGCCTCACACTCCCCTGATGGGTTGTCGTCACAGCTGTCTGCCTCCTCTCTTGCTCACTCACTCTTTCATGCTTGCTCCTACACCAGCTCTCTCATATGTCTTCCTACCTCCTTCTCTTTCCTTCCTTTAACCTTGGCTCTCTTGAGATTATCCTTTCCTTTCATTTCTCCTTCTTTCTGCTTGCTGGCTCCCCATTAATCTTCCTCCGTGGCCACATCACCTCGATTGCGAGCTGCAGAAAGCCAGTGAAGTAATCATGACAGGATATACCCTCACGTACAGGAGTGCTCTGTCTAAATCGCCACACCAACCTCCTGCAGCCGTGCAAGCACGCACACCCATGGAGATTGAGCTGGCAATTTAATTATTTATTTATTTAAAAACGGCTCCTGATTGCTCTTCCACAGCTGGGACCTTCCCATCTTGAGGACTCAGGTTGAAGAATATCTGTAGAGGCCCAGCAAGTTCATCTGCACACTCCTTAAGCAGTCTGGGACACACACCATCCAGACTAGCTGCCTTTCCTGGGTGTAGCCTCCTCAGCTAAGTACTCACCACATCTGCTGTGAAGAGCAGGGGAGTGGAACCCAGTGCAGCAGATGTTGCAGCAACAGTGTCTGGGGTACAATAATGTGAAGGAGCAAAGTCTGTCTCTGCAATGATGGGAGAGGGAACAGGTGACCCGTTCAGTAACACTGAGCTGGTGCTGAACACCATGTAAAACCTGTTGTAAAACAGGTTAAACTCATTGGCCTTGTCCTCATCAACTGCTGATGCCTAGCTCCTTTTCTCTTTATAGCCAGTAATGGTCTTCATTCCCCTCCACACCTCTTTGATGTTATTGTGTTGAAGCCTCAGCTCAGCTTTTCCTTTATAGTCCTTGGGGAGTGAGACCCCTAATAAAAGCTTCTTTAGCTAGATCTTCCTGTAGAGACCTCTGAAAATGAAGGTAACCCCTTTGCACCAGAGATAGGACATCAGCTGCAAAAGTCTCCAGGCTTTCAGTGAATGTATGTGCCTGTTCCTCTAGCTGTTGTCTCAAGGCTGGGGCAGAATCTACTCACCCAAATCAGCATTTCAGTGCAGCTACTAAATTGTTTAGATCTAGCAGCTCTTCTTCCCTCAGATCTTCAAATCTTCCCTCTATCTTCAGATACACTGGCAAGCAGCTGTCCTGCACCATACTCCCCTGACAATTCATATCTGTTTACCAGCTGCATTAACTATCTCTTAAATTGCATCCAGTTCAAAACAACAGGGTCTCCTCAGCACTCCTTTTAGTGTCATGGACACTGGCAGCTCCGACTTGTTGGTGTAAGTGCATGCCAACTTCTGACTGACTGTGAATTGGTGTTGACGCCACTGCTCCGTACTCTTCATCTATCACAACTGTGGACTCTACGATGCTGTAGTGGTCACTCAATACCTCTACCAGACTGATCTGTCCATCCTGTGGCGTCAACGACTTCCTCCGAGTACCTCTGCATTCCAGGGATTCCAGCATATTACTGCCAAACTCTACACCAGTAGGTCTCATGGCCCGCCTCCCACTTCTGACACTAATGTGATAACTTGTCGAGAAAGGAAACACATTAAACTGTTTTACTGGTAAGCTTTTATTTCTGAAGGTTTCTTTACTAACTGGTTTCCAAAGTTTGTGTCTATCTATGCTTTGAGAGGAAAATTCTTCTTCTTCTTCTTTTGGCTGCTCCCATTAGGGGTTGCCACAGTGGATCATCTTCTTCCATATCCTTCTGTCCTCTGCATCTTGCTCTGTTACACCCATCACCTGCATGTCCTCTCTCAATGCTTTGAGAGGAAAATACCAAAGTGCAATTGCTACATGATGGAATAGTTAAGAATGCAAGCTAAATCTTGAAAGGCACTGTTTTTAATCGCTCACACAGTAAACAACAACAACAACAACAACATTTATTTATATAGCACATTTTCATACAAAAAGTAGCTCAAAGTGCTTTACATAACGAAGAAAAGAAGAATAAAAGACAAATAAGAAATTAAAATAAGACAACATTAGTTAACATAGAAAGGAGTAAGGTCCGATGGCCAGGGTGGACAGAAAAAACAAAAAAAAAACTCCAGAAGGCTGGAGAAAAAAAATAAAATCTGTAGGGGTTCCAGGCCACGAGACCGCCCAGTCCCCTTTGGGCATTCTACCTAACATAAATGAAATAGTCCTTTTTGTAGTTAGGGTTCTCACGGAGTCACTTGATGCTGATGGTTATACAGACTTCTGGCTTTTAATCCATCCATCATTGTTGGAACATCATGGTGCTTTGGGTAGATGGTGGTGGCACAAGCCACCACCAATAGGACACCGGAAAAGAAAACAGAAGAGAGAGTAGGGGTTAGTACAAATTTTGAATGAATAGTTATTATAATGAATTGGATATACAGAGTGTCAGGATTAAATTACAGTGAAGTTATGAGAAGGCCATGTTAAAGTAATGTGTTTTCAGTAGTTTTTTAAAGTGCTCCACTGTATTAGCCTGGCGAATTCCTACTGGCAGGCTATTCCAGATTTTAGGTGCATAACAGCAGAAGGCCGCCTCACCACTTCTTTTAAGTTTTGCTCTTGGAATTCTAAGGAGACACTCAGTTGAGGATCTGAGGTTGCGATTTGGAATATAAGGTGTCAGACATTCCGATATATAAGACGGGGCGAGATTATTTAAAGCTTTATAAACCATAAGCAGAATTTTAAAGTCAATTCTGAATGACACAGGTAACCAGTGTAGTGACATCAAAACTGGAGAAATGTGTTTGGATTTTCTTTTCCTGGTAAGGATTCTAGCAGCTGCATTCTGCACTAACTGCAAACGATTGATGTCTTTTTTGGGTAGTCCTGAGAGGAGTGCATTACAGTAATCTAGCCGACTAAAGACAAACGCATGAACTAATTTCTCTGCATCTTTCGATGATATAAGAGGTCTAACTTTTGCTATGTTCCTTAGGTGAAAAAATGCTGTCCTAGTGATCTTATTAATATGCGATTTAAAATTCAGATTACAATCAACGGATACCCCTAAGCTTTTTACCTCCGATTTGACTTTTAATCCTAATGCATCCAGTTTATTTCTAATAGCCTCATTGTATCCATTATTGCCAATCACTAAGATTTCGGTTTTTTCTTTATTTAATTTGAGAAAGTTACTATTCATCCATTCTGAGATACAGGTTAGACATTGTGTTAGCGAATCAAGAGATTTGGGGTCATCAGGTGCTATTGATAAATACAGCTGTGTGTCATCAGCATAGCTGTGGTAGCTCACGTTATGTCCCGAGATAATCTGACCTAATGGAAGCATGTAGATTGAGAAGAGCAGCGGACCCAGGATAGAGCCTTGTGGAACACCATATAGAATATCATGTGTCTTTGAGTTATAATTACCACAACTAACAAAGAATTTTCTCCCTGCCAGGTAGGATTCAAACCAGTTTAAGACACTGCCAGAGAGGCCCACCCATTGACTAAGGCGATTCTTAAGAATATTATGATCAATAGTGTCAAATGCGGCACTCAAATCTAAGAGGATGAGAACAGATAAATGGCCTCTGTCTGCATTTACCCGCAAGTCATTTACTACTTTAACGAGTGCAGTTTCTGTGCTGTGATTTGTTCTAAAACCTGACTGAAATTTATCAAGAATAGCATGTTTATTGAGGTGCTCATTTAACTGCATAATGACTGCCTTCTCTAGAATTTTACTTAAGAAAGGCAGGTTAGAGATGGGTCTATAATTTTCAAGAGAAGAGGGGTCGAGATTATTTTTCTTAAGTAGGGGTTTAACTACCGCAGTCTTAAGACAGTCTGGGAAGACCCCCGTATCTAATGACGAATTTACTATGTCAAGAACATTATCAATAAGCACACCCGATACTTCTTTGAAAAAATTTGTTGGTATTGGGTCAAGGGCACAGGTGGATGGTTTCATTTGAGAAATTATTTTATGTAAATCAGGTAAATCTATCCTAGTGAAAGACTCTAATTTATTTATTATGGAGTACTGGGGTTTCGGGGGATCCTTAGTGTTGGGGAGATATACTATGTTATTTCTAATATCATTAATTTTTTGATTGAAAAATACAGCGATAGCCTCACAGGTTTTACTGGAAGTACTTAGGAGGCATTCCTTTGAGTTACCTGGGTTTAACAGATGATCAATTGTCGAAAATAACACTCTGGGATTACTAGCATTGTTATTTATAATCTTAGAGAAATAGCAGCGCCTCTCAAGACGGACTGTGTTATTGTATTCTGTTATTTTAACTTTTAATATCTCATAGTCAATAGTTAGTTTAGTCTTCCTCCATTTACGCTCAGCTCTACGGCATGTTCTCTTTAAATCAGACACTCTTTGGGTCTTCCAAGGTATAACAATGCTAGAAGATTTTTTAACTGTCTTTTCAGGTGCAACTATGTCAACAGCAGCCCTCACTTTAGTATTAAATCTTTCCACCTTACTATTTACATTCTCCTCGCTATTATAGTTGGCACTATAAACGGACTGATTGTTTAGAATGTTTGTAAGTTTTAAAGTTGCTGATGAGTCAAAGAAGCGTTTTTTAACAATATGCTTCTCATGAGTGTTTTCTATCATTATTTCTATATTAAAAAGTAGAAGAAAATGGTCTGAAAGACCCATATCAATGACCTGCTTTATATCAACTTTTAGTCCTTTAGTAATTACTAAGTCTAACGTATGACCTGCTTTATGTGTAGGCTGATTAACGAGCTGTCTCAAATCAAAAGAGTCCAGGAGGTTCATAAATTCTTTTACTTTTTGGTCACATTGATTATCTACATGAAAATTAAAGTCGCCGACTATTAAGAGTGCGTCATAGTTCGTAATTAAGATTGACATCAAGTCAGAGAATTCCTCAAAGAAAGACGCGTTGAATTTAGGAGGTCTATACACGGATAATACTAGAACGTGAGAATCTCCCTGAATAACAATGGCGAGATACTCAAAAGACTTGAACTTACCAAAACTGATATTTTTACATTTTAACCTGCTAGAGTAAATGTTTGCTAGCCCTCCACCTCTCTTTCCTTGGCGATCAGCACGAGTAAAACTGTAATCCGGAGGCGCAGATTCGATTAAAACAGCTGCGCCATCTGAGCTAAGCCACGTTTCACTTAGTGCAATAAAATCTATTTTTTTTTCACTAATAATGTCGTTGATAAAAAACGTCTTGTTAGTTAAAGCTCTAATATTTAATAGTGCCATATTCAATGTTTCGGAGGAGCAGAGATGAATACTATGTGCGTTATTGATATAGGGAACAGGAATTAAGTTATTTTTATTAGCGCCGCTCTGCGTGTATTTTTTATTTAATCTATGATCTGTTTTTACAGTTTTAATACATTGTTCATCTAAAGTAGTAACTTTAATTAAATTATTGGCGTTTATGCCGTATTGCCTAGATTTTCTATGTGCATTAAGATTGGTTATTACAGTATTTATGTTGCGCACTTTTATGGAAGATTTTTTTAAACAATTATCATGACCAAACACAGGAGTGGCATTTCGGAAGGGGTTAAAAGCAGAGATAGATAGTCAAGATAAACGAATTACCTTCGCTATGTTTTCGGAGAGGACCTGGGCGCCGAAGCTGTTCGGATGCAGGCCATCTCGCTTGAAGAAACGCGGTCTTTCCCAAAAGAGATCCCAGTTGTTAATGAACCCGATGTCTTGATTCTTGCAGAAGCCCTGCAGCCAGTTGTTTAAACCAAGCAGACGACTGTAATACTCGTTTGATCGTCTGACGAGAGGGAGTGGACCCGAGATGAATATCTTTGCCGATGGGGTCCTCTCCTTTGTGTCTTTAATTAATGCAGTGAAGTCTGCCTTGAGGATCTCCGACTGTCGGTGCCTTATGTCGTTTACGCCAGCATGTATAACAATGGCTCCAACTGCCCTGTTCTTGTAGATCGCCGGTGCACGTCTCGTCACATCTCGGACACGAGCACCGGGAAAACAAGAAACAAAAGATTTTCTATTAGGGCAAGTGATATTGAGGTTCCTAACAATAGAATCACCTACCACAATTACATCACCAGGAGCTGAAGGCGAACTGGGGACGCTTAGAGGGTCAAACCGGTTCTGGGTTACGATGCTTGCCTGTACCGATGGAGGTGTTCTGGCCTTGAACCCCCGCCTGCATAGCTGAAATACACCGAGGTCATCATCGGTGTCGCTCCTACGAGGCGCGGGGGTGAAGGTGACTTGCGCGGCACAACGCGGGGTTGATGTTACGCCGATAACAGATGGCGAGGACGGTTTATCCAACAGCCGAGCCTTCAGATCTCTGAGGTATCTTCGTCTGGACAGAAGATTCTGAATCTGTTCATCGAGTGCCTGGAGTTCCTCGACTACAGTTGCAATGCGATTCACCTCACTGTCGGCCATTGTCCGCTTCTGCTTTGCTTCCGCTTCCGCTTCGTGCCCTAGGAAAAATGAGAGAGAGAGAGAAGGTGAGACGTGAAAGTGAAAGAGACCCAAGTAGAATGCATTGGCAATCAGTTGGTCATAAAACAGCATAGGTTACTATTTTCCCCTCTGTTTCTTTAAACACATTTTCTGATTGGGGGTGCAGTTAGATCATTAAGTAGTAGGCTTGTGCACTGGAGTAACTTCCTGATTTTGGAGGTCAGTACTTCAGATATTCATGTACTGTATTAACATAACCATACCAAGAAGATTAGATGAGATTGCACAGTATTACACTGTGAACTTTGAACAGGCAGAAGATGTGATAACCTTTGCAGCTATAAAGCTAGATTTATTGCCAATAAATTAGATGGTTACTATCAGTCACTTTATATAACACATAAATTAGAGGCAAATGAGTAAACTTTCTAACCACTTATCCATTAATTTAAATCCTTTTTAATTTAGTTTTGTGGTAGCATGGGATATTAACCTTGACTCTAGCCCATCAAAAGTCAACCTCACACAGACACCCATTTAACCTTAAACACACATCTTTGAGATATAGGAGGAATCTTATACACAGGAATAACACAGACACTCAGCACAAATAGTGACCAGGCCAAGATTTGAATTCAGCCAAGCTGTCATAATTCATAAAGAGCTGTATTTTGTTTGTATAAAGTGATTTTCTTTCTCTCTGTATAACCATTTAACTCTTGACTTAGGCAAAGTAATGATCCTGAATTACTCCTCCATGAATGAGTGTCCCCTGCCATGTACTGGAAGCCAAGTTACGACTTGTTCTTAGCTTGCACCCAGTACAAATGGGTACAGGACTGTTCCAATCCTCTAAGATTCTTTATTGTATTTAGTAGTTTTCAAAAATTAATGCTTTTAAAAGAGCCAACAAATAAGGTATTCTTCCTTAAAGACAGATTAGAAATGTTAAAATTAATCATCCACCCATTAAGCTTTTTTTTCATTGTACAAGTTAGCATACCCCTTTAGCATGGGTCAGAATGATATACAGTAAATCATTACATCTTTACTTTGGATAGCACCTTTCTTGGTAATCAAAAATATAAAACATGTTATCGCATAACAGTTAAAAAAATAAATCAAACAGCCTTAGGAAATACATTGTAGAAAGGCCATCAGGGAGGTGGCCATGGTGATTTAAGCACTGAGACTGAAGGTGCCACTCAACCACACATATCAATGCAGAGAGCCCCAATTTGAAAAGCTACAATGCTAAACCAGGATACAATTGCATTGAAATCATTTACATTGTAAAGTACCTTTTGCTTGTCACAACTATTCTTTCTTTTCTTCCAGTATATAAGACTAAACAATAAAAAGCAGTTTGTCAGCAGTAAGCATAAAAGAGTTTCTTCAGCATTCAAGGTCAAAAAATAAAACTGTAAATAACCAGTCCTGTACTCTACACCTTTAATGAATTACTCTCATAAATTAATTTTAGCCAGACTTTTGATTACCAGAGAACATCTTGATTATGGGTTAGATCCTCTTGTACAGTGAAGCTTGTTTAATTGCATACTTAAATGCTGACTGAATTAGAACACTGGCCTTTAAATCCAACAGCACAGGCAGAAATTCAAATCTACTATTTTTTAAGATAAATTATGTATGCTGGCATGCTCAGGTAGTTGTTACGAATTATTAATATTTAAATTGAATAAGATTCTAATTAAAAATATATTTCTGTACTATATAATATATATATATATATATATATATATATATATATATATATATATATATATATGTATACAGTATATATACAGTGGAACCTCGGTTCACGAACGTCTCTGAACACGTACAAATCGGTTTACGACCAAAAGGTTTGCCAAACTTTTGTATCTGCTCACGACCACACACTCGGTATACGAACAAGCCAGTTTCCCTTTCAGTTTGTGCTCGCCGATGATTTCCGCACGTGTTCAGTCTCTCCCTGTGCATTCCCTGTGCAGCGAGAGAGAGAGAGAGAGAGAGCGCGACACACACATACACACAGTTGCGTGAGAGAGACACACACAGGCACGCGAAAGAGACACACATACAGGCGCACGAGCGAGAGAGAGAGGGGGCTGGATGCATAAGCCAGAGAAGGCAGTTAAAGAATGCACGGGGCTTGTTTTTGTTGTCACTTCTGTTTACAGCAATCGGTTCGTAGTGTGCATTGTTGCAATGTTACTTTTCTTGGTGGTTTATTAAATTACGGATTTTTCAAATGTTCATTTTTTCCCTGTGCTTAAAACTGATTAAAAAAGTGTTTTTAGCGAGCGGTTTGTAGCGCTACAGCGCGAACTCTTGCAGTGTTAGTTTTCTCTGTTGTTCAAGGTTTTCTCAGTGTTATTCAATGTTTTTACATTTAGTTTACTATTACGCTGTGCATTCTATGGTATGATTAACTATATTTGTGCTTAAAAACTTAAAAAAATATATATTTACATACAGTTCGTACGGTCTGGAATGGATTAATTGTATTTACATACAATTCTATGGGGGAAATTGCTTCGGTTCACAACCAAATCGGTTATGACCAAAGTTTTGGAATGAATTATGGTCGGAGTATATACACAGTATATACAGTCATATGAAAAAGTTTGGGAACCCCTCTTAATTCTTTGGATTTTTGTTTATCATTGGCTGAGCTTTCAAAGTAGCAACTTCCTTTTAATATATGTCATGCCTTATGGAAACAGTAGTATTTCAGCAGTGACATTAAGTTTATTGGATTAACAGAAAATATGCAATATGGATCATAACAAAATTAGACAGGTGCATAAATGTGGGCACCCCAACAGAGATATTACATCAATACTTAGTTGAGCCTCCTTTTGCAAATCTAACAGCCTCTAGATGCATCCTGTAGCCTTTGATGAGTGTCTGGATTCTGGATGGAGGTATTTTTGACCATTCTTCCATACAAAATCTCTCCAGTTCAGTTAAATTTGATGGCTGCCGAGCATGCACAGTCTGCTTCAAATCATTCCACAGATTTTCGGTGATATTCTAGTCAGGGGACTGTGATGGCCATTCCAGAACATTGTACTTTGTGGATTTCAAACTGTGTTTTGGGTCATTGTCTTGTTGGAATATCCAACCCTGTGTAACTTCAACTTTGTGACTAATGCTTGAACATTATCCTGAAGAATTTGTTGATATTGGGTTGAATTCATCTAACCCTCGACTTTAACAAGGGCCCCAGTCCCTGAACTAGCCACACAGCCCCACAGCATGATGGAACCTCCACCAAAGTTGACAGTTGGTAGCAGGTGTTTTTCTTGGAATGCAGTATTTTTCTTCCGCCATGCAAAGCGCTTTTTGTTATGACCAAATAACTCAATTTTTGTTTCATCAGTCCAAAGCACTTTGTTCCAAAATGAATCTGGCTTGTCTAAATGAGCATTTGCATACAACAAGCGACTCTGTTTGTGGCGTAAGTGCAGAAAGGGCTTCTTTCTCATCACCCTGCCATACAGATGTTCTTTATGTAAATTGCGCTGAATTGTAGAACGATATACAGATACACCATCTGCAGCAAGATGTTCTTGCAGGTCTTTTGAGGTGATCTGTGGGTTGTTTGTAACCATTCTCACAATCCTGCGCATATGCCGCTCCTGTATTTTTCTTGGCCTGCCAGACCTGCTAGGTTTAACAGCAACTGTGCCTGTGGCCTTCCATTTCCTGATTACATTCCTTACAGTTGAAACTGACAGTTTAAACCTCTGAGATAGTTTTTTGTAGCCTTCCCCTAAACCATGACACTGAACAGTCTTTGTTTTCAGATCTTTTGAGAGTTGCTTTGAGGGTCCCATGCTGTCAGTCTTCAGAGGAGAGTCAAAGGGAAGCACAACTTGCAACTGACCACCTTAAATACCTTTTCTCATGATTGGACACACCTGTCTATGATGTTCAAGGCTTAGCAAGCTAATCCAACCAATTTGGTGTTGCAAGTAATCAGTATTGAGCAGTTACATGCATTCAAATCAGCAAAACTACAAGGGGACCCAAATTTTTGCACAGCCAGTTTTTCACATTTGATTTAATTTCATATGACTAAATACTGCTTCATTAAAAATCTTTGTTCGGAAAACACCCCAGTACTCAGATGTTCCTAGGAAATGAAAGACATACAACTGTCATTAATTTCATACAACTAAATACTGCTTCACTAAAAATCTTTGTTCGGAAAACACCCCAGTACTCAGATGTTCCTAGGAAATGAAAGACATACAACTATTATCTTTTTCATTGAAAGTAGAGTAAATTATTATGCAGGCTGAGAGGGATTCCCAAACTTTTTCATATGACTGTATATATATATATATATATATATATATATATATATATATATATATATATAAGTATATATACAGTATATAGTGACCAAGTAGAGGAACGAGAATTGAGGCACAGGGTAACCCCATTTAATATCAAGCTTGAAAGGCAATGGGTACACGAAGTTCCAAATATAAGCTATAGCAGCCCAAAAACAAAAGAGTCTCTGATCCGGAGTATAGATTTCTGTCACACTGGAACTCTATGTTTGCTTGGTCATAATGAAATTGTCAGTTTTTTGGCATTTGACAAAAAGAGGTGGAGCCTGCTCTGGGTACTGTGGATAGGGTTAGGTGTCCTGTGTGAGACAGCATCTCAGAACTGCAGGTGAAAGAGACGATTTACTTAGTGACAGTGTCTCCCTCTCATCCAGGAGTGGTAATGCTTACCTTAGCAGAGCCAGGAAGATGGTTCCTAGGCAATCATTTGTGACAATATACATGCAATATATGTGTTTCATATACTGTACTTGATGTTGCAGGGTATATTTGTGTAATGGATTAAGGTAAGAACCAAATATTTATGTGTGGCTGAAATGCCATTCTTCATTTCCATCATCTATAATGCATCTATCTACCTCTGTATCAATTTGTCTGCTTTCTAATGAATATTTTTATGTGGGACTAGATTCCATAATTGCTATAAATCCTTCCTGGGTTGGAACTATGAATATTATTTCTTTGAACAGATGAATTTCTATGAACAGATGTTTAATCACAGGATAATAAACTGGAGAGCTTGTTGAATAACTGAATCCATGTACCACAAAAAGCATCTATGGTAGGATGGGACCAGTGGGGAACTGGGGTTCACAGATATTGTTGCAGGAGACTGCACCTAGGGGGGTATTCAATAATGTTATAAAGATGATTCAATTTTGATTCATTTAACGGCAATTTCAAAATTGCTATATAGCATGATGCAGTATTGTCATAAATGCCCAGAATTATAATGGACTTGAAAAAATGTCTACCATCAAAATACAGTAAAAGTTACTAACACCAAACTCAGTCATTCTGTTTCTACCATAGTCGGAACTGCCACTCTGCAGGTGCTGAATTATCACGTTTCTTTCTGTATTATCAAGGCTTATCTCTATTGCACTTAGTAATGATATACAAGTGTACAATATTGTTGGCTTTTTCCAAAATTGAAGATTTTGGTTTCATAAAAAATATAGTGTTATCAGTTCATTTCAGAGTTATTACCACATGTTCACAGTGCAATGAAATTCCTATCTGCATTTTTGACCAACACACACCATTCCATCACTGCAGCCTGGATCTCAATCTATCATTTATGCATAATATAACCTCACAAAATAATACAGTAGGTAGTGGTGAGTGAAATAGATGAGTTTCCTTTTGTATACAGTTTAATAAAATTGACGTTAAACTTCGTTTTTGCGTGACTGGCAAACAAACAAATAGATGAACAGATTATGATTTTATTCATATAGACCTATTAATGATGATTAATATATATTAATCTTATCTTAAAATTCTGAATGATGAACTTTAAAAATGCTTGTCATGAGTGAGCTGGAACTCCACTCCTGTCCTCTACTCTTCTTGGTTTCTTTCCCTTGCTGATTCTTTTATTTGTTAATTGTTTTTTCCTTCCTTTTTTCAAGTAGATCCCAAGGGGACGAGGCCTCCATTTATGTCTAACTACCACCAATTACTCAGGTATGCTGCTGATTATGGCACCCACCTGAGATCTGACATAAAGGCAAACCAGAGCTGCAAGTCCCTGCTGAGGCATTGTGTGTTTATCCACTGTGTCTAATGGTGTGCCTTCTGAGCCCTAATAAATAAGTATTCCTTACTGTTTGGTTTTGATTTTGGATTCTTGCATTTGCTTCTTGTTCTTAATTGGACAGGTATTTTTTGGATTATTGGTAGCTTGTGGATTTAGATTCTTTTGTTGAATTACTAAGCCTGTTCATAGTGTAGGTTGTGCCATACTGAGTTTGTTCCCTATTAGTTCCCCTTTTGGAGAATTGTGCAAGTTAGTTTCAATTTAGCAATCTGATTTGTTAATAAGCTTACATTTTTTTATTTCTTGGTAAATGTTTAATTCTATTTAATATTTTTCATGTTGGTTGAACTTTGTTTATTCTTTGACATGTTACATACTATCTTTTCTGGTAATGTTTAAATAATTTAATCATTTTTCTTTATTAATTTGAAAAACATCTGGGTGGAAATTTCCTTTTTGTGTTCAGGTGTTTCTCTACTCTTAGCTGGTTGCAAAGTGTGTGTTTTCTGCTGCTGAGTAGAAGAATATTGTTTTTTTTTAAAATCCTGACACAAGGGGGCAATATTTTAATGTCTATGCATGCAATTTTGTAAGATGGAGACTTCAATTAGCTTTGGATTAGAAAATGTGTATACAGTATGTTATATGTCATGACTAACAAAATGATTGCTTGTATTGTTATGAAAGTTCTGTAATTTTGGTTTATTTTGATTATATTCAAAGGTGGTCTATAATTAATTACCTTTTATACACAAACTTTCCTATTTAAGTTTCTGGATTAATAGATGACAATAACCCAATAAGTTAACATTGTTAAAGATAACTGGTCACAGATCTGCTTTGTATTAATGATATGCGGGATTTGCTATATGTTGTATTGAGGCACGAATGATGCGAATTCATAGAAACATATTCTTATGTGGTTTCTACAACTTAGCCGTCTATGTAGTTAATATTAAATACGAAAAGTGGACTGGGATTGGAATAGGGGCAGGAGTGGAGTTTTCCACTGTGATTAATCTCTATGTGAACTTGTGCATTTCTGTTGTAGTAAAGAAGTAAAAGGTAACTGAGGCCTCATAGGAGTGGGTTTTGCTGTAACTACTGCAAAAACTACTGGTGAGTAGTACTGTAAGAGGCAGCAGAATGAAGGGAATATTTTGGTGACTAAGAAGACCTCAGAGGACAAATTGATATTTTATTAAAATAAGCATGTTTGTTTATTGCACTGGCCGATTACAGTATATCAAATAAGTAAAAAATAGATTTGACATCTTTGTTTATTTTGCTCCACTGAGAAGTCTCTTTATTTCTCTATCATATCCATGTATGCCTTCTCTAAATGTCATTCTCTTTTATGCATCAATACAGTCAGTGACCACCTATTAGACACATATGCTGGGTAGGACTCTTTCACCTCCAGAATAGCATGAAATCAACAAGGTGCTCGAAACATTCCTTACTGGGTTTGGTCCATGCTGAGTCCATAACATCATGCAATCATACTGCCTCTCATTCTACCTCAACCCAAAGGACCTCTATTGGACAGAGATCTGTGACTATGTAGGCAATGGGAGTAAACCATAGCCTGTGAGATGTTTGTTGAACCATCCTGAGATGGCATTATCCTGCTGGAAGCATCTGTCTATATAAAAACAGTAGAATGTGGCCATCAAAGTATACAGTATAGTAGGCTGTTTGCATTGCATGGCCTGATATCTGCCAGAAAAAACATCTCCAACATACTTAAACCCTGTATTGTTGGCAAAAAGCAGGACAGATTCCATAATATTCTTTCACAGTAGACCAATTCATCAGACTGGGTGACTTCTTTTCTTTCTTTGGTTATCCATTTTTATTGAATACCTGTGTAATATTCCATACATGCATAGGAGTGGGAAGAGAACTCAGACTGATGTTGGAAATGGTCCCGTCAATAGGGTAGGGGAACTTCTATCACTCTCCATGCTCCAATAAGATTTTTAATATGCCTTGAAGGTTGCTGGTTTTCAGCTGGTGAGCAGAGTTTAGGTGACAATGCCACTGAGTGAACCCTTCGATGGAAATATCCTGCCCACTTTAATGTTAACTTCCTGTTCTTACTTGGCTGACTAGGCTTTGCTTTGTCTTCTGCTGATGTAGCCCAACTTCTTCAGGTCTGATACATTGTGTATTCAGTGAGGCCCTTTAGCATATGGCTGCTGTTTTTTTGTGTGTGTCCTTATTGTTTGTTTGAAGGAGTCTGGTCTGGTCTCTCTCACTCACAAGGAATTGTTAGGTTTGTTTTTCATTCCACAGTTCTGTGTAAATTTGAGTGGTGTGCTAAAGTCCTTGACTGTATCTGAGATGATATAACCACTACATCTGGTGCTAACAGTCATACCATTATAAAAGTGGGTTAGACTGCACTTCCTACCAATCCTAACATATGTTTGAATGACATCAAAGCCATGCTATTGTAATATATAGTTGGCAGTTTAGAGGAGTGGGCTATTTGTGTTAAAGAGTAGGAGTACCTAACAAAGTGGCCACTGAGTATATAGACCTTTACAGACTATACCGCTGCTTGTTTAATCTGTCCTCTGTATTTAATGGAGCAAGTGCAGAGTCTTGAAGAAGAAGATGGAGGCTGTGATCAGGGCACTCACGAGACTGAGTGAGGAGTCTGAGTGTCTGGGCTTGCGAGTGTCCTGGATAAAAACCAAAATCCAGGCCTTTAATGACCTCTTGGGCGTAACCATCAGCAGTGTGTCTGTTTGAGGAGAGAGTGTTGACCTTGTAAAGTGGTTTACTTACATTGGCAGTGACATTCATGTCTCTAGTGACTCTTCCTATGAAGTCAGTAGATGGATTGGAAGAGCATGGGGGGTCAGGAGGTCACTGGAAAGGGGTGTGTGGTGCTACTGATATCTATGCAAAAGGACGAAGGTCCAAGTCTTTAGAGTCCTGGTGCTTCTTGTCTTGCTATATGGTTGCGAGACATGGACGCTATCCAGTTACCTGAGACGAAGACTGGCTCCTTTGGTACTGTATCTCTCCGGAAAATCCTTAGGTACCGTTGGTTTGACTTTGTGTGGAAATGAGCTGTTGCTCATGGAGTCCCGAATGAGGCACATTACCTGCATTGTGAGGGAGTGTCAGTTACGGCACTACGGCCATGTGGCGCGTTTCCCCAAGGGTGATCTGGCTCGTAAAATCCTCACTGTTGGGGACCTGAGTGGCTGGACCAGGCCAAGGGGTCACCCACGTAACACCTGGCTGCGGCAGATAGAGGGTCATTTCTGGAGGGTAGGACTGGACCGTGTGTCTGCCTGGGGGGTTGCAAACTGGGATCCCGAGTTGTTTCATCGTGTAGTGGGTGTGGCAACGCACTGACTTGACCATTTTATAATTAGAAATAGAAACAATGTTAGTAATACTTTAATTCTGAACAGAGACATGAAAATACTGTATATACTTCTGCTAAAAATATTGATTTCACCATTTAACAAATGTTCCTTTGAAACTTTAGTAAATTCCTGCTACTGTTTTGTCTTCGTGGTTTTTAAATTGTATATAAAGAAGTACAGCATGTGATTGATTTAATGTTTCTTTATTCAAAGCTTCAACAAAACTGAAATTAAAAGTAAACATTACCTATAAACTGCAAGCTATTTAACTGAAAGGGGTGAAACTAGAACTAGGACCAAATGCACAAGTAGTTACTGATGTTTATTTTTAATATCCTTTACCTAACTGTACAACCTATTTTAGACAGCTTTCCCGGTGGTCAATGCCTCATTCATTATTAGAGTACAAAGACCTTGGTTTGAACCTTGGACTTTATGTTTGACCACTTTAACTTTGCTAAATGTAAATAATTAGCAAGTGAAATAATAATTAGCAATATGGCTTGCTGATTGGCCTCTTTATTAGATATACTGGCCTTAAATGACATCTCAACAAGTAACAGTGCCAGATATACAGACCATGCTATATAAAGCAGATAGGCCGATACCAGTGGGCCATGCAGGGAGAGATGAGAAATGCAAAGCAAAAATTCAGTACTAAAGGGTGTGGTAGAGGAATCATCATGGAATTATTAGCAGTAGAAACCCTGCTGGATTTTTTTTTTATTTCACACTGGCACAGGATAATTGTGAACGAGTTATCAAACAAAAAAAACCATAAAATAAATGGCCATATTGTGGTTGGAAATAGACATTTGATGAAAGAGTCAAATACACTCACATAACCTTTGCAGAGTAAAAGGTGTAGCTATACAGTTGAAAGGCCCAGTTAGAATTACAAACAAGGTCAAAATACAGGGAAGGTTCTCAGGGTCTTTGTCCCTTTGGATCCCCTGTAAGTCAGAAAATGAAAACTGTGTCCCTCAAAATACATTTTAAAAATGTGTTTTGGTGTTATTAACCACTCAGTGCCCATTACTGGGTTTTATAAGAAAATAATATAGAAGACTTCACAGGCTGTAGAGCCTCACATGCTAGTAGGTGGTGTCTTGACCAGCGGTAGCCTGTCCAGCAAGGAAGGGGAGCACATCTTCTGATAAGGAGGATTTGAGGAATGAGGATGGTGACTTCCATAGGAATTCATGAAACAGAATATTCCATGCAAGTGTTAGTACTTGAATGAGTCTCGGTGATGATGAAGAGTATGGTGTTTGCTGGCACTGTGATAACAAAAGTGTTCAAGGTCAGCATGAGGTTATCTGCACCTTGTTTCCAGCTTGTATTCATAGTTTTGGAGGAATTTCCCAAAGCCCATAGCAAAATGGAAACTGAAGTAATCAAAGTCGTTTGAATCATAGAGGATGATGTTTCTGGTTGTTTTATTATTGTTCAAGAAACAAGCCTGTTTTTAGAATGATCTGCTTTTTAGTGTGTGCCTCAGTCCTTCAATCTCTGTGTTCTCTAGAATAGTCTCAGTAGTCTCATTTAATTTTAGCCTGCTTTACCCTCAAAATGGTGTATTTCTGCCTTCCAAGCTCTTAACTAATTAGAGCTGCAGCACTGTGGCAGGCTGGAGAACTGCACTTACCCAAATCCAAATGATGAAACAAATTTTAGTGCTGCATATTCAGGATCTAAATTTCTCTGTGTCAAAGTGGATGTCCTGTGTGGTGTAGGTGAGATTGCCACCATTATATGACAAGATTGGGCCTAAGTGACAGCATTCTCCATGGCTAGTTTATTGTATATTCAATTTTACCATAGAAAGATTTTGGTGTTCAGCCCCAGAGCACTATCAGGTTTCCCAGAATACCAATGGGTATTTTGCAGATTGATTAAAATAATTAAAAACCATTTAGTTTGATTTACTTTCTCAAAGTTCATTTTTCAGGTTAAGATACCATTGGTTTCCTTTATGTGTTCCTTTAAAATCTTTAATTTGCAGAATCAAATATACAGTATACTGAAAAGACCTTGTGCTGCCTGGAGGATTTTCTGGATGTTGTTAGTATTTTCAACAAATGTCCTTTGGCAATATCTCTCAGTAACATTACTCCATTTATAGCAGTTTGCAATGCACAGAAACAAAAAATGCTCTCATCTTCTTATTCAGCTTGAGAAGCAAGTTCCTTAATTGTGAGATACAAAAAGAAATAAGGCTGAAACTGAGAGGGCAGTTGCCACATTATGTCAGACGTCTATATGTCTCTTGTTGAATGATGTATTTGTTGATCAGTTTTGTGTTTCACATTATTATTACAGCTGCTTTCTATGAATCATGCTTTTACTGTTTGGAAATAATATCCAAACATGTTTGGATATGTCAGGTCATTCATAACAAAACACTCCCAAGTCAGTTAACATTTTCTGTCAACAGTCATTCAGATTGTAATTGGTTAACCATAAGTGTTTCCTGCTTCAGATGATGCATGCTGGACTGTCCTTGTTGATTTCCTTTCCTACAGTCTCCCATTTAATTTTAAAATGTATTACACCATTATAACTGCCATCCATTTGGAGGCTACAGTCCCAAAATCATAATAACAACTTTTTTTTTTCTAAAGCAAATAGCAAGGGATTCAGAATTGTCTTTGTTGACCCCATTTCATCATGACAGATTGCTTAATTTAATTCAGACTTGAGCACTCCTCTGCATTTCGGCTTCTTAGTTCCAATGTTCAGACCATTTATTAGACTTTGAGAAGATAAACACTTTTTAACTGTTGTGGGTTACATATTCCAGTGGAACTTTCCAGGGAGTTTCAGTCCCTGCAGGAGTTTATTAAGCCAACATTAATTCTTTCACACAACTCCATACATTTTTTGCATGACCTTTATTACAATCATCCATCCATCCATCCATTTTCCAACCCGCTGAATCCGAACACAGGGTCATGGGGGTCTGCTGGAGCCAATCCCAGCCAACACAGGGCACAAGGCAGGAACCAATCCTGCGCAGGGTGCCAACCCACCGCAGGACACACACAAACACACACACACACCAAGCACACACTAGGGCCAATTTAGAATCACCAATCCACCTAACCTGCATGTCTTTGGACTGTGGGAGGAAACCGGAGCGCCCGGAGGAAACCCACGCAGACACGGGGAGAACATGCAAACTCCACACAGGGAGGACCCGGGAAGCGAACCCAGGTCCCCAGGTCTCTCAAGCTGCGAGGCAGCAGCGCTACCCACTGCGCCACCGTGCCGCCCTATTACAATCATATTCTCTGTGATGTGAATCTAGTTGTTATTCCTGTTTTGGTTTTTCTTTAACAAAACTTTTTTTTCAGTTGAAGAGCATGCTGTAAAACATTCTGGCAGCACCCTTTTGCAAATACTGGGCATATCTCAACATGTGTTTTTTCTGTTAGTAACTGGAGTTTGTAAGATAAAGTGAAAATTGCAGCTGCTTTTAGATTATTTCTTTCTCACAGTAAAAACGTGCCTACACAGTCATATTTGCAACCAGCTCATACACGTTATTCAACTAAACTAACACTCAGGGGTTTACTTTTACAGCAATAACTGTCAAATGATAGTTGTGATCTGCTCAACTTATCAAAGTGCTGATCGTATTCTCCATCTCCAAGTCAATCCTGAAGCCACTTGGGAAGAATTGCATTCTTCTTTTCAATGTATCCTGTTGAAGCAGGCTGCATTTGTCTCATTACAAAAACAACAACATTTAATTATATAGCACATTTTCATACAAATTATATAGCTCAAAATGCTTTACAAGATGAAGAAAGAAAAATACAAAAACTGCTCACTTCGCTAGCCAATCCCCCCCCCCCCACCCCCAGTCTGCGCTACGCACTAGCCGTCTCTGCCACTGTTTGCTGCTGCTGCTGTGCCACGTGATCTGCCTTTTGTCTCACTGCCTTGTCAGTACGATGTTCTACTTTGTCATCTACTCTTTGTCTTTTATTTCCGGCCCCGGGTGTGGTTAAATCTCTTGGCATGGGACATGAGTTCTTGATATTTTTTAGTTTATAATTTAAAAATGGAATAAGAATCTGAAAATCTAACAACATTACCTTAAAGTTTGATAAATTCTGAAAAGAATGATACCAAACATATATATGTAGGTTTTAAAATAAGCCAGATTTAAACCGTGACAAAAAACGTGACATATAAACATCACATAAAATTGTTGTACAAAATCGTTGCACTTTTAGGCTTAGGATTTTTTATATAGAGAGTAGATAAGCTTAGGCAATACTAAGTAACAAAGAATAAAGTAAGGTCCGAAGGCCAGGGAGGACATAAAGAACAAAAAAAAAAATAAAACTCCAGAGGGCTGGAGATAAAAAAACAAAATCTGCAGGGGTTCCGAGGTCAGAGACCACCCAGCCCCCACATACAGGATTTGCCCATCAGAATAAATAATGCAATGTTTAATTTATTTAGCAATTTTCACAGTAAGAACATTCACAATAACTTTATAATAAAAAAATGGAACACAACCCAAAATTAGTAAGTATGTTTTTGTATCAATTAAGTACATTTAATAGTCTATCCACTCTCTCACTGGTTTAAAATCACAGAGAGCCAGTGCCTATCCTGGCAGCATTCGGTGCAAGACAGAAATAAACCGAGGACAGGGTGTCAGCCCATCACAAGGCACACTAATTCACACTTCCAAACTCAGACAGTATAGTGTCCGGTAGAATTTTTGGAGTGAAAATTCTTTTAGGGATACACAGATCTGAGAGATAGATGCTGTCAGGAAGGGCAGAGCCATCCTAAGAAACCATGCAGGTGGTTGTTTGTGTGTGTGTGTGTGTGGGTGTGTGTGGGTGCGTGTGTGCGTGTGTGTGTATGTGTGTGTGCATTTGAGTGAGGGGATGAAGGGATAATCAAGCACTTAAAAAGCACCACCTACGAGACCTACTCCTTAAATTCATGGGCCTGGCTTGATCGTGAGTCCCAGGAAGGATCTTGGCTTGGAACAGTTTATGGGGTTGGGGAAACTGAGAACAAACGGTGATGTCTCTGACTGTGAGTGTTAGGAAGTGGAGCTGAGAAAAGATCACTGTAGCCACATGTAAGGAACAATTGAAGATCACAGCAGCGGCAGTGATGTTGGACGGTGTCCAAGGAAGATGAAGGGCTCCGGTATACCTCATGTGAGGGCATAAGAGGGAGAGACACTGTGATTCACAATGTATTACTGTACATTACCAACACCAGTGCTGAAAAAATCACAGATGAATAATGGCTTAAAAAAATCACACAAAATGAAGACTTATCACCATACTGGCATAGAGTACCAACCACCAAAGGAAAATAATAAAAGATATCTCAACATCAAAAACTGAACACCTAAAGCAGAAATGAAAATGAATATTAATCTAAAAAACTACCTGAGCCGTCAGGTGCTTACTAACAACAAAATAGCATTCTTCCAGAGCACCACTTAACAGACAACAATAGGCTGGCTGGTGACTTAGAACTTCAAACAACCCAACATGCACTGGGGCTCCCTGTAGCAGCATGCATTAAGTTCAAATCCCTGATGCTTGTCTACAGAGTAGTCAGTGGGTCAGCACCTGAGTATAAATATATATGGTGAAGCCTTACACTCCTTCTCGCCCACTCAGGTCTGCCAATGAACAGTAACTGGTGATGCCACCCATGTGTGATATCACGTCTCAATCCAGACTCTTTTCCTGTGTAGTTCCTAGTTGGTGGAATGAACTGCCCACCTTCATCCGAATGGTCGAATCCCTCTATGTATTTAAGAAACAACTGAAGACCCATCTATTCTGTGAATGTCTATCAAATTGATTGAAAGAAAAAAAAATACCTTTGCTCTGCAATATTTTATATTGTTGGTTAATTTGTTATTTAAGTTTAATTGTGGTATTGATTGTAATCTATGATTGTAAATTATTAGTTATTACATCTTTTCACTTGTGGCAATCAACATTTGTTACCAGTCCTACTACACTACACAAACAGGCCCTAACCTAATGTTATTCAAATATGTTTACACCTTTTGTAAGTCATTTTGGATGAAAGCATCTGCCAAGAAAATTAATGTAAATGTAAATATATTTCCAATTTGTGGTCAATGGGTAAAGTGCTGAATGTACAATGTACAAAATAATTGCGATTCATGATTATGACAATAATTACAAAATAGTGAAATGTGCAGTTCACACAATTGTATAAATTGTGTTACAAAAAATAAGTCAATAGGTCACTTAAAGAACTGTAGCCCCAGTGAGGATCAGGTACACACATGAGCAAAGTAAGGTATGCTGGAAACATTACAAGGTCCGAGTGTCTGTCCAAGCAATCTGCAAACAGGCTAGCAGTGCCAAACACAAAGACAACTTTATATATTTTAAAAAGAAATATTTTTATAGCAAGAATAAATTGCATTCAGCATATAATGGAAAATTGGAAAAATTTGATTATGATGACTAAGTTTGCTATAAATATTTTAACAATATATTTAATAATTTAAGCAAGTTTAACTTTGCACAAGAGCTCCATTTGCTTGGATGATAAGGGGAAGTGCTCCACCTGCCCTAAATGCAGCAAGGACCCCCCCACTGCAGCTTGTGGAATGGGCCTTGAATAAACATGGGTCAAGATAAATTCACAGGAGCCATGCCCCATTGCTGGCAGTGACAGTTGTCAGGCTACAACGACTGTAAGGGCAATACTCCTGGTTACACTGTTACTAAGATTAGAGTGGTATCACTTTAGATTAGGTGTCCCTAATTACACTGTACTTACCATGTAATTACATGTATAATTGCAGAGTAACTAGGTGTAATTACATTATATTTACTGTGTAACACAATGTAATGCTGTTGTTAAGCACTTAATTGTAATTGTTATTCCATAATTGATATACATAGGTACTTATAAAAATTGTGGAATAACAATTACAATTGAATACTTAATTATAGAGCTACACTGTATTACACAGTAAGTACAAAGTAATAACCTAAGTACCTAGTTACTCTGTAATTATACAGGTAATTAAATGGTAAGTGCAGCGTAATTAGGGACACCTAATCTAAAGTGATACCATTAGGGTTGTGTGAGAGTTATCTGACTCAATAAAGACAACTGTCAAGTAGCCAGGTTACATAAATGTGAGATTTTCATCATTTATATACAGGACACATCTTTTCTGTCTAGCATGAAGATCAGCAGGACCCAAGCGCATGATGTTTGTTGATTACAGGCAGAGTTAAATGTTTAACCCTGTCCATGATTAGGCATTTCCCATTCCACGAGCTGCAGCGAGAACCTTGCTAAATGCAGAGACACCATTAACAGCATTATCGATTAACTTTAAACACTTGTCTTGTAACGTCTGACCAAATTAGAATTACCTAGAGAAACACCTGGAGAGAGGAGTGTCTGTGCCAAGATTAATACCCAGGACTGCTAAACTTTGTGGCAGCATTTCCATTCACTGCACTATTGTGCTGTCCCATTTAGAAACCCAACAAAACAATCTAAAAAATTGGCCTTATGGCACAAAAGGGTCACCATCAGTTTGGTGAGATCATCTTATTATATGTACAGAACTATGATTAAAATAAAAGGGGAAAAACACTGAACATTATGACTGATTGAGACAGAGATGAACCATAAAGAAGAACAAATGTTCACCACTAGTTAGATAGCAAGGATACTGGAGTCATAACATACAGTGTATGTTTTTTTTTACTTTATTTTCCTATAGAAGGTCAGAACACTTTTTTACCATACAAAAAGCATATTTTACTGAATTCATTACTACTAAGTAACTATTTTTGCTTGTAATATATTTCAGCTTGAGCACATGACCTGAGAGTAAAATGTTTTTTGTACAAAATTGAGAAACTTTCATTTTATTTCATCACAAACTGAGCAATTTCCAAGAGGTCCAGAAATGTTCCAAGAATTTAGTGACAGATTGCCAAACTGGCATGGGATGGCCAGGAACAGAAAGGCCAGAAAGAGGAAACTGGACGTAATCTGTAGCTAATCTTCTTCCTTCTCTCGGTAAGAAGTGTCCAAACTAAGGAAAGGACAGACAGACCAGATATCATTTTGACTTGATGTCCCACTCCCTCCCGTGTCTTATTTGATTCAACTCTCGTAAAGGTGGCTCAATGATTACACTGTTTGATGTATTCTATCTTTCTATGTATTTATTTTTTCATTTCATTTGTTTGAACTATTATAGATGTCGTGATGGCACAGTGGACAGAGATCCAGGAGAGTGAATTTGATTCTCGGCCCAGTCACAGTCTGTGCTTAGTTTGCAGTTTCTTCTATGTGGGTTATCCTCTGGGTACTCTAGTTTTTCTTAACATCCAAAAGTTGTGTTAGTGTTTGTGTGTTTGTAAGTGGCAACTGTGTCAGTGTATGTGTGTTTGTATTTGTGAAAGGTCTCTGTGAGAGCCTTTGGTGTCACTTATGGTCATTTCACCTTGTGTCTGATCCTGATAGGCTTCAAAGCCCAAGACTATAAACCAGAATTAGTACAGTCAAAAATGGACTGAAGAATAAATTGCCTTTTATAGTTCAATACAAACTTTGCTTTTTGACAAATTGTGTTTCCCCTTTACTTGAATGACCAGTAGGAGGCACTCCTGTTACAACATATACAGTACATATATATATATATATATATATATATATAAAATAATTTTTTTTCTGAGCTTTTATTTTAACTACACTTATCACAAACGTTGCCTGAAGCTGTTCCCCATTGCAGTTAGACAGATAGCTAAAGACACCTTGTAAAATGTCACTTTACAAATCTTTATCCTGGCTGCAGAAATTGCTAAGGTCTGGTTTTCCTTGTCAGACTGTTAACAAGATATGCAAGAGTCATGAAATGTGGGTGGTTGGAAAGCGAGGTGGGGGGTTGGAATGAAAATAAACCCCTCAGCCCATCAGTTTATAGATTAAGTGTAAGCAGCCGGCACTGCCCATTGACTTTTCTTCAAGATTTGAATGAATTAAGGAAAGCTTTGAAAGCCCATGATGAGTTTTCCATATCCATCATCACCATCACATGGAGCTGCTCCTGGTAGGTAAGTACTGTTACTACAAGAAAGAAACAAAGAAAGTTGTATTTTTTGCTGTGGGGTTTAACTTTCTGTTGCCAAATTTCCTCATGATTTCATTGTAACATCTGCAAAAAGAAACAATGTGTATGTGTATCAGTTTACAATCTTTCCTATTTTCTCTTACTAAGCAGTTCTTCTTTAAAAATATATTTTTTATTGAAGAAAGGAAAAAATATCTTCCCACCATGGTACAGTGATGCATACATCTGGCATTAGATGCTTCCAACTCCTAAGCTAGTGTTTTCTAAGATGATGCAGGTATCAATTGAAACAACTTAGAGTTCTCCAAAATTATAATGTCTCAGTTTGTCTTCAGACAGCTTCATTTTCTACTTGTCATCCAGAACAGGTAAAATGTGTAGGCAGCAAAACTGTGAATTCCCTAAATGATCATTAAGATGTTGGAGTCTAAGAAAATGAATGTTTCCTTCACTGCCCTTTTAAGCACAGCTGATGAAGTCAGTGCTACTCATATTCAAATGAAAGTAAAATGGAAATTAAATTATTTAAAACTGCTTGCTCAGCTTCTGCACTCTATTTTTTGGATTACATGCAGTGGGCAGATGGTGGCTTTTCTACACCTTGAGTCAGCAGTGCCCATCAAGATAACACCTTAGATGCTGACATCCGTAATTAAATTCATCTCATTCAGTCTGCCCTTCAAAGTAAAAACTGAAAAAAAATCATTAGGCTTTGAGTAAAGGAGTTTCTTCTGTGATGGGAATATGAGCATGTTGGACATAAGGTCCAAAAGGAAACAGAGATGTTAAAGATGAAATATCTGATTGTAGCAATATTACAGATCAAAAATATTTGTATCAGCAGGTATACACAGTTTTAGAGGGTAAAGTATACATTTTAGTTACTTTATTCATTACAACTTTCTTTGGTGTTTTGTGCTATTATTGTACTTTATATTGTATTATAGGGCTGGCATATTTGGGTGACACAGTGACCAGGACTGCTGCCTCATGGATTTTGTGTTCTGGCCACTGTCTGTGTGAAGTTTGCATGCTCTTCCCATGTCCTCACAAATATCCTTCTGCATTCCAAATATTATTTTAATTGGTAGCTCTGTTTTAGCCCTGCTTGTGCCTGAGTGAGTAAGCTCTGTGATCAACTAGTGCCCCTTCAAATGGCAGTTTCTGCCTTGCACACAAAACTATGGGCATAGGCTCTGACTACCTGCACCCTAAACTGGATTAAGCTGATTTGAGAATTTTGCTAATTCTATGTTGTAGATTACCTTTAACACATTTTTTTAATTATGTGTTTGTAAGTTACCTTTACTGATTTTACTCTTGAAGAAAAGGCACATTAAGTGACTTGACGCAGTGAATGAGATGTGGTTTCTGCTCTACTGAATTAGCCATTACATTACACTATGCTGTATACCAAGGATACTTAATACAGAAGTGGTTAAGATGCCCATTTTTAATTCTCTGTTTATAATAAAATGGCAAGACAAAATGTTTGGTGTCAGTCTGTGCCTATATATCCACAAGAGGGCTGCAATGTCTGATGAACAAAGGCAACAAGTAGCACAAAGAAAGAGGGACGTAAGGTCTGGGATATCTGGCAAACAAAGGTTCCTAAGTGCACAATGTGATCAAAACAAATGGATTTACCATTGTTGCCCATTTTAATAATGTGTAACTAGCGGGCTCTGTCCCCTGTTCACTTCGCTTGCCAACCCCCAGGTGGGTGCTACGCACTAGCCACTTCGCATATCTGCCACTCGCGTATGGGGAAGCGGATGTACAATTTAAACAGATTGTTATTTTCATGGGAATTGTTACATATGCATAATAGAACTAATTATTTTACATTACAGCGAGTAATTAACCATAGTAAGAAATAGTAAAATGTAATAAATTGAAAGATAATTATGTTTCATGTGGCATTAGAGGTATTTGTTGCATTATACATTTTTGTTCTGTTTGGCTTTGAAATTAACACACAAATATTTTTTAAACTTACACTTTTACTGTAAAACCTCTGTAAAAACTATTTTTTTAACTAACTTTTCATCAATTTTGCTTTGAATTTTGATTCCATGTTTGGACTTACATGGTGACAATGCAACATATAACCGCCCATGAGTGAATATCATTTCTTTCTTTTTAATAAATAAACCAAATTTTTTGAATATTTGTCTCTGTGATTTGCTAATTGTCATAGCAAAAGCTATTGTAACGGGAAACTGTAAATGTTTTAATACGAATGACATGTCAAGATTTTGTGTCTAATGTTATCCATGGAAGATGTACTACATTACCTTTCTTTTCGCCTATTAAAATTTTAAATGTCATTGCCGTGTAACCAATTGACAATTTTTCCATTAATTCGTTTGACTTTCTCGGTGCTAAGATTGCTCGTGTACTCATTTCTTCTGTTGGTAACCCTTCGGGATGAAATTCATCAGTATGATTTGGACATAAGTCTTCTTTTATTGGGAACTTAAAGTGAAGAAAACGTAAAAATTTCTAAGAGCTGAGAGTGCAGGAACTGTGTCTGAAAAAAGCATTCATATGAATAAGAGGTGAGAGAACCATGGGTGTGGTTGTAAATGGTTGAGAGGAGGGTGGGACTTGAAAAAAATCTCTTGGAAAAAGTCTTGTCTCAAGATTTTCTTTTATAATAGAGAGATATGTAATTTACTTAATCACAATTCTAAAAATGTGATGATACAAAAAATAAAATATTGTACCTGAGGTGGCACTGAGGTGATCATCTCAAACCCTTTCTATTTTGAGCTTACAGATTCTCCCCATGTCAATGTGGGATGTTGTCCAGATACTTCTGTTTTCTTTTACATCCTAAAGACAAACAAGATGAAATGACTAAAAAGGTGACCCAGTATTTGTGTTGGAGAGCATGGACCAAATGCCTTATTCACTCATTGCACCTATGCTCTTGGGATAAGTACTAGCTCTACACAACTGCATACTGGAATAATTAAGTTAAAAAAATGGTATATAATGTAATGATTTCTCTATCCCAAGACATGAAAACATGACAAACATGATACCTTCAAATAATGTTTGCTGCTTTCCAATTGATGCTGCACACTGAAATTCTGGTGCAATATCTAATAACCCAAGACACTTCATCATTTTTAATTTGACTGCTTTAAATGTGTTTTTGACAAGTCTTTTTTTTCTGCTAATACACAAACAGAATTCTGACTAAATCCATTACTGACTTGTACACCAAAATAATAGAGTAATGTTGAATTAGTGCCATGTGAACGTGTTCTAAAAGGATGGATACTTTATAATTTCTCTGTGCGCAAAAACAGCTGAACTTATTTTTTAGGAAATTTTACATGTGTGCTGTCATTGGTCCCAACTTTAAATATAGGTTATATGGTATATCAAGAAGTAGGGGTGTATTGGGGGGGCGGGGGCAAAACTGGTGCTGAAGTCGGGAATACAATTCCCATCAGGCAGTGGGAGAACACTGAGGCTGATGGGAGGATACCACTAACAGTTTGCACAAAGTTTTGTACTAGCCAAAGCAAGGTGTCATTTGTGACCTGAAGTACAGTGATTTCTTCTCAACTAATTTGGATAACAATTTAATTTTTGTGCTGGCTTACACCTTTAGCTTAGGAATATGCCTTTTGTCCCACCGTGGGTTTTGTTTAGCTATGTTATATGTCCAATGGTAATATCTAGCACTCTGTATATTGAAACTCCATTGAAACAGAAGTACTTTTTATCTTGTGATGAAAGTAACTCTAAGAGAGAGTCCCTCAAGGCTGTTTCATCAGAGAAAAACTACTGCATGACCTTCTGTCTATTTGGGGTGTAACAAGTGTATTTAAGTGGCAGTCCTTCACTGTATTGTACCATAATCATGAATGTTAGCCAGTACAAGAGTATACTGTAGAAAACCTAACATGATGCTAGGTGATCAGATGATCTTTGTTCAATAGTAAGATTTTCCAAATAACCATGGGCCTGAGATACTGATTTTCTCTGCGATTAATGTAGAGTGGAGAATTATTTTCTTCTCTTATACTCTACTTTACCCATCTCTTCCTTTTTCAAATCTCACTAGACCTGAATAGGAAACACTGGAGGAACCCCATATGTACATGCAGAGTATGCACAAACTCCACAGCCATAATATACAGGCCAGTTTTCTAAAACAGTGAGGCAGAAGAACTAACCACTGTGCTATCATGTAACTCCTATACATTACTACAGTATTTGCTTGTATTGCTAAGATTAGAGGACATTTTGAAATCAATTATATGTGTATTTGCTGTATATGTATATTTGAATTGCATGTAATTCCCAATAATATCTAGTCTAGAATATATTATTTTTCTATGCATACTGTCTATATGAAATCTGAGCTAATGCTGGGATTGCTTGATAACAGATAGGGCACTTTATGTATCTATGCATTCTTCTTCTCTTTCATATTTATATCCGTCTGAGTTTGAGAGACTAAATTGGTCTTATTTCATCTATCAGACATCTTATGCTTATTACTGCCTTGTCTACCCCAATCCTACCAGGGAAATCTGAATATTAAATGATCCTTCTTAGGAAATGATCTTGCAGCCTCATTGTCACCAGAAAGAAATTGCTTAGGGCCTCACCCAGATTAACAAGTATACTTCTGATTTCTAATTGCAAATGAGAGGGTATCATGTTACATAATGGGGCTCTCCCTATCTCAGCCTTGATGCCCCATCAACTTACTCACATTTGGCCTATTCTTTACCCCTCCACCCCCTCCCAAGATGTCGTAGTCTGATCCTCTCCATTTCATGTCCTCACACAGAGAGGCCTGTTGTAAACCTTGGATCCCCCAACTGAGTAAGCAACAGCTTGTCCAGTTTAGCTAAAGGGTGGGGGGTTCCCTTCCCCCAAGTGATGAACTGGGCTTCAGACCCGTCTGTCTGTCTGTCTGTCTGTCTCTCTCTCTATCTCTGTGTTTCTCTCAGACTTGTTGTACCTCCACCTTACACCCACTAATTAATGCCAGACTATCCCCCACATGTCAACAGCAAAAAAACTGCTCAGAGTTCTGTCCTTGTCTACTTGATGTTCTCATGCAGAAATGATAGCTGTATGAGGATCTCCGAGGGTAAGTGGCAGCCTGTTCTCCTCACAAATGAACAAGTAGGCTAATGACTTCTAAAGTCCTTCTAACTTTCTTCTAACTTCTAACTTGAAGGATTTCATTTTCCAGAGGGATAGAATACCTATCAGTTTCTATCAGTCTCACAATCCTCTGCACTCCAACACCTATTTGAGCTTTACTTAATGTCAAATCTAGGAGTCACTTACAGAGTTACAGCTTACAATAGCGTTATATAACAGGTGTGGCACACTTTGCGCTTTGTAGCTGATAGCCAGGCCCCAGTAGCTGACATGTCCTGCTACCAACAAGTATCCCTAAGATATGGCCTGACTTCCTATAATATAACCTGCCCTTCCTCTCCATCTACGTACATCATCCATCAATCTATTAATGACTGAAACCTCTTAATCCAGTTCCTGACCTCATGGGCAAGGACTATCCTGGCAGTATTGGGCAAACAACAACCATTTTTACATTCTGTAAAATCCTGTTCAGGGTCTCAGAAAACCAGGTCAACTGCTTAGCAACACTGCATAATATGTGATGAAAAGGTTTTAATAAAACAAACATAAATATATTCAATATAAAGTTTACACATTCAACCATTTCCTTATCCCTATAAATTAATTCTGTTAGCCGTTAATCCTTAACTCTATTCACAAACCTGCTCAGAGCTATAGCCTACCATTGGGTGACAAACAAAAGGGAAGTCAATTAAACACAAGGTACGCGTGCAAACATTACAAGCAAGGCACCCTAACCGGAAAACGCGTCAGTCTATTCACTACAAGGTAGTATTGTTACCTGCCACAGTCTCGAATTTACTGTCACCAATGAACCCACCTTTGAGTTAAATGCTGACAACATCTGAAACATAACACATGAATAAATGTAACTTTCTTTCTTTTTTTATCATAATTTGGTCCAAATATAAGAAGATAACATTTACCTAATGATGCTGTTTTTAGTGCAAATACATGATGTCTTAGGTGGCAATTAGCCACAAGTTTGTATGAATAAACGTCTAATGACAAAGCTGCTCCTCTAACCTGATAGGGAAATATTATTAGAGTAATTACTGTATCTAATGCATATAATTTAAATTCACTGCTTTTTCTTCATCATTGCAATTACTTTAAATTTATTTGACAATTTTTTGCCCCCAAATTAATTGAGGTTTCTCAAAACTCTCCACACTGAAACAGTGTTAATAATCCTATTTTACAAGAGTTCAGTAACATACAGTATGTCATATTACTTTGGATGTAAATGATTCTGAATAATGTACCCTGATTATAAATCATTATTCCACCTGGACATCTCCATTATTCTGTACTATGTGACTGAATTTCATCCAGAAATCAACCATGTGATGTACTAGATGGAGATTCAGATAGATAAAAAGTCCAGAAAATGGCGGCACTCCACGCAGAATTAATGAGTGAATGGTTTTGATACAAACAAAATAGCAATCACCTGTTTTTTGGCTTTCTTTTTGCCAGATTCTATTACTCTGGTATTTCCTGACACATGATATACAGTATTTTGTATAATTTATTTGGTTTGAACATATGCAAAAACCAAAGTCTAAAGTTTAAATAAGTAAAGCTGTCTTCAGCTGACAGACTTATTATAAAGTAAGGAAATGAAAAAATTAATTGGTTTTATAGCATTTATAATGCAGGCCTCCCAAAATAAAAGTAATAGGTGTAATTTTTTTTTATTTTTGCAAGAAATGTTGAACAAACGTCTTTCCCCCAGATACCCCTCAATAAACTGACACCAGCATAGAATCTATAGCACACAAAAGAGCAAAACGGCCCATAATCCAAAAAGCCCCTACTAAACATTACAAATTTAGCTGAATTAAATTTAGATTGTTGTCAAATCCTGTACACATGATGAAGAAAATTCAACCTGTCTCCACTCTCACTGAGGGAACAGATTCAGATTATAGAGTTTTATTCATCACACAAACAAGTACAGTGTCTAGTGAAATGAAAAGACAGCCTACTCCAAGATTGTGTAAAACAAAAGCAAGCAAACAACAGAATAAATAATAATATTAATAAAATATAATAAATCCACTGTTTCTCATTTCACCTGGGCCATTTTTTGGGGGTTCCATTGAGGTGAAAATCCATAGGAAATATAGGGAATGTGAAGCATTTAGGGACAGGAAAATTGAAAGACTGGTCTCTGTCTCAAACACTTGGATGTCACTTGAGAAGTCGCCAAACTCCAATGACACCAAAGAGGCCAAAATATTAAAAAGAAAGGAAGATTTATTTACAAAATTATTTTAGGAGGAGTAGGAGTACCAGGCATTTCAGAACAAAAGACACTAGTAAAGACAATTATTGTCTTGCTCTACTGCCAATCTCTTCTTTCCTGAACTCAGGGTTGATTCCCATTCTGTCAGGTGGGATTGCCAAAGTGTATCTTTCACCTTTTTCTTTCCTGAAATCTCCTTACAGCTTTACACTCTGGTAGATTGACTAGATGGGGTTTTTAACAGCCATATAGAATTATATCTAGAAGCATCCTGGGCATAATTTCCGTGGTCAGGAAATCATTGGGACAATTTGTCTACTGTAGAGCCGTGTCTCCAGGGATCCCAATCAGCCTTGCTATCCTGAACCTCAGCTCCTAATTAAATTGCTAGGCAAGTACTAGGTCACAAGTGCATTATCACAGGTAATATGCAGCTATGTAGAATATACCGAGTCTCCTTGCTTCTACCTTTGTGCCATCATTGTGCCTTTGAAACTCGTAATCGCTTACTCAATCCCTTTCACATTGTTCATCTATTAAATACTTGCTTTCTGAGTTGCTATCTCCATAATGTTTTCCCCAGCATACCATTACTACATGCAATTTTAAATTCTCTGTTTTCACTCGTGTTATAGCCAAATTGCTGTCTCATACTGTACATACTTTTTTGCACTTCACTAGGTCTCCCTTCACTCTATTACAGCAATTTATATTCTTTAACCTGCTTAATCAATATCAGGGTCACTGGGGTGGAGCAAATCCCAATAGATACCATGCTCACACCAATACAAGAGCAATTTAGAATACCTAATTAATCTAATACTATACCTTTGAGATTTGGAAATAAAACTGGTCTACTTAGAAAAATACTTGGAAACATGTATTGATCAAGCAAAATCAACATAGATATGAACCAGGCATGTAATTCAAACACAAAATGCTAGATTAACTAATGTGCCATAGTTACAGGGCTAGGGGAACCTGGGCCAGGTACAGGCCACTGTTGTTACAGAGTGTAAGGTGCCAAAAACATAAAAGAAGCAGGTAGTTAGGAATCTCTGACCATACTTGTTTTAATTCTGATTTGCCTAGAGGTATACAACTGCTTCAATCTCTACCTACATCAACATGTCGATGGTTAAACAATGGTACATACCAATTTCCTTCACTACGCATTCTCCTTGGTTAAGCAATCGTACTGTTGCTAACTATCAAAAAGCACATATACCTCTGTATGCTGATTAGAAACCAATCTCACCAGAAACACAATAATTTTCAAACAAAGTAAATCCAGAAATTTCCTAAGGAAGCAGGTAGTTCTGTTATCACACTACTCTATGTTGATGAGATACCAATCAAAGCAGTTTGAACATCATAAAAGGTGACTGTTTTGCAAGACAAGTAAATAACTATGTCCTGTAGACGGCTATTAACAATAAGCTGTTACAGCGTTACTCAGGAAATTTGCCTCTTCACTTATTATTTTTAGTTTTAAACAATTCTCCTGCACCTACTGGCTTTTACATTTACTAGTTACATTTTTTTTCTAAAAATAACACACAGAAATGTCCTTTTTTAACACCAATTTTAGTCCATTACACCATCTGTTAGGTGAAAATTATTTCCAGAGCTTAGGTAGTTGGGCAAGCAGCTTGTTACTTCCAGCATTGACTTAATAGAAAAAACCTGCGTGCAAGAGTTCTCAGACATACAGTACTCTCGAGTACAATGCCAACAACATATAGACAAATTCAAGCTTTTATTTTAATGACAGAATGAATTTTTTTATCAGATCTGATTTTGTTGTTTCACTTTTTAGCAGCATTATGACCCAGGATAACCCAGTCCTCCATGTGAATCAGTCCAACATATGGCATTTCATTACATATAATTGTATGTGACAAATAAAATTTCCCTTAATTTGAATTTGATTTAACATGCTGAGTACTCTAACCAAGTCTTATGAAATGATAAATGTATATATATCCATCCATCCATTTCCAACCAACTGAGCCAACACAGGGCACAAGGCAGGAACCAATCCTGGGCAGGGTGCCAACCCACCGCAGGACACACACAAACACACCCCCACACCAAGCACACACTAAGGCCAATTTAGAATCACCAATCCACCTAACCTGCATGTCTTTGGACTGTGGGAGGAAACCCACGCAGACACGGGGAGAACATGCAAACTCCACGCAGGGAGGACCCGGGAAGCAAACCCAGGTCTCCTAACTGCGAGGCAGCAGCGCTACCACTGCGCCACCGTGCCGCCTGTATATTTATTTAAACTGAAAAAAATCAATATGTCAAAATGCTAAAATGAAATAGATATGCAATGAAGAAGATTTAGCTTACAATACTGGTTGAAAGCTACTGCACATAAAAAAATAACAAATTAAAAATGTATGGTTTATCTGGAAACTCTTAAACAGAATGAATGAACCACACTACAAAAAACTAAATCTAAATAAGTGAAATGTTTTTAAATCAAGCCATAAAATCATTTTCTATATTGTAAGATTTATTTACTTATCAAGAAATTTGTACTTAGGATTATATACAGTAGCTTATTTTAGGAATTCTTGTCAAGTAAATTTTGGTTAACCTATTGGAAGATTTTTTTGGTAATTAAAAGTAAAACAACTCCTGTTTCAACTATTTTGTTTTTTTTTTTTAGTTTCTGCAGTGCAATACACCAGTCTTCTGTTAAGGAGTGCCAGTAAAAACAAACAAAAAATACAAAGAATATATGCTTATCTACACAAAAGTTCTATTCCTAAAAATATGTCAATTCTATTTGGGCACAGCCATGTAAATTGAACTACCAAATCCTGGCATTAATTCAAGTTAAGACTTGCAGAGCACCATAAACAAGTTTGGAAGAGCAACTGTGTTATATAGTGATTAGATACATTCTCCTTATACCTGCATTGGTTTTATTTAGAGTTGTGTATATGGCAATGGTTTTGCGTTCAATCACAGCTGACTTCTACCTTGCATCTACTGCTACTGGGATAGCATTCCTCTCCTTGCACCCTTATATTAAAATAAGTTGGAGCAGAAAATGAATAAACTGTGGAATCTCTTATTTCATTAAATACTTATATATGAATGGAAAGAAAACGTTTCCTCCGGGTGCTCCGGTTTCCTCCCACAGTCCAAAGATTGGCCCTAGTGTGTGCTTGGTGTGTGTGTGTGTGTGTGTGTGTGTGCGTGGGTGGGTGTGCGTGCGTGCGTGTGTGTGTGTGTGTTTGCGTGTGTGTGTGTGTGTGTGTGTGTGTGTGTGTGTGTGTGTGTGTGTGTGTGTGTGTCCTGCGGTGGGTTGGTGCCCTGCCCGGGATTGGTTCCTGCCTTGCGCCCTGTGTTGGCTGGGATTGGCTCCAGCAGACCCCTGTGACCCTGTAGTTAAGATATGGCAGGTTGGATAATGGATGGATGCATGGATGGAAAGAAAATATTCAAATCCACCATAATAAAATAACAAGTTTTCTGTGTGTCTGTGTCTGTCCAGTTGCTATGTCTCTGCTATCCAACAAACTCTATCTATCAAAAACCATTAGCACTATTTTTACGAGTATTGTGCCAAATTGAATGTAGCAGAGACATAGCTACTGAATGGACAGCAAATATTAAAGTTGAGGTCTACGTTGATTACTTAGATTTCATCTCGTCTTAGACGAGTAGTACAGCTAGTTACAGCAAAATGACATAACGTTTGACAAATGAGATGGAACTGTGCAGTTCATTAAGATCATTTAAAAAAACAAACAAAATTCATTATGTGGATTTGTTGAACACTGCACTTATCCATCCATTTATTATCTCTTAATTCAATGTTTGGTTGCAGGAATGGGAATTATCCTGGTAGCATTGGATTCAAGGCAGGAAATTACCCTACATTGGGTGCCATTACAGAAGCACACACCTACACTACTCATATGTTTACAATTTTTTTACAAATCTACCAAACATAGAGAAAAACCCTTAGAATTCATAAGTAGAAAGTACAAATGCCACAGAGACAGTAATCTGGTTAAGGTTCACACTCAGGACTCTGTAACTGTGAGGCAGCAGTGCTTACCATTTTGCCATCTAATGTTGGTGTTCTCATGGGAAAATCAAGCTTTTGGATTGTCCAGTATATGGAATTATGAATGTTTTCATTTAGCTATTTATTGCACACTTGGACTAAAATTACCAGTTTATTTATATAAATATTATAAGAAATGTAAAACAGAAGAAGATGAGCTGTGATGAGATCATTTGACAGGGTTTGACAACAGAAAGAAGCTTCCCTACCTCACTAAGTAGCAAGAAAATCTCAACTGTGTAAAGCTAAGCCTGCATAGGGAAGATTAGTATTTAACTATTCACTTATTTTGTTTGCATTTAATTTTCAGTAATAATTATTAAATGCCTCTTGTAAAAGAATGTTTTGGTTTCTCTGTGTCAACCATGGTATGTGGAACCACTGAACAGCCTAAACTGATTTCCAGAACTAAGAGCTACATCACTAATCAGCCATTAATTAATGATAAATCAGTCAAAACTAAAGCTGTGAAATAGGGATGAGGCTGACACTTAAACTGTTAGAGAACTATTTTGGTTTCTGACAGTGTTAAACCTAAATAAAGAACAAAAAGATGGATATGATTTTAAAAAATGTTTTATTGATTTTATAACACACACAATTAGTCAAACAGTTTAAAAATGTGCAATCAGTACACTGCAAAAAATGAAATCGAAGCAAGTGAAAAGAATTTAAATCATGACATTAAATCTTGTTTTCTTTATTGTAAGAATTATTGACTTATCAAAGAATTTGTTTTTACGATTTTTAGCTTACTTTAAGAAATCTGGTGAAGTAAATTTTGTTTACCCCATTGGCAGATATTTTTGCTAAATAAAAGCAGAACAGCTCCCATTTGAAGTTGTTTTTGCCTAGTTTTGTATATGCATTTTTTGCAGTGTACTACATTCAGAACATTTATGTTTCATATTAAAATAAATTAAACTTGGCACCTCATGTGAACAAATAGCACAACATGAAAAAAGGTTAAACTGACATCCAGCATGTTCACTTTACAAAATGTTCTTAAATTTATTTCATATTCTGAAGAATCCTTGGACTGCATAAACAGAATTGGATTTTTTCTAACAAATTAATAGATTTTTTTCTCAAGATATATTGCCTGAAGAAGGGGCCAGAGTTGCCTTGAAAGGTTGCATATTGTAGTCTTTTTAGTTTGTGACGTATGAGTCCCTGTCTTACACCCCAAAACATTAGGATGAGTCTGAGTACTTTAGCAAAACCAGCTTTATTCAGCTTGAAAACAGGAACAGCACGGTTATTTATTGTAGCGGGATCTACCACTCTCCTATACACAGACACAGCAATCAGACAGGGTTGTGGCCAAGTAATACTGTTTCCTGCATTTATAATGTTCCTTGCATCACCCATCGATGACAGGCGATTATAGCGCGACTACGGTTGCCTCGGATTTGCTTTCGCGGTGAGCCTTTCCGGAGCCGTTGGGGGGAGTCCCAAAAGAGTTTAGCAGCCTTACAAGTTAGCCAATAAAAGGTGTCATTTTGCTTAACTTCTCATTACAAATATAAGTTACAAAGCTAAAAATTTTGTCCACAGTTCTGGCCAGGTTACAAATATAATTTCGAAACTTGATCAAGCCGACAGTTAAAACAGTTAAGATAAAGCAACTTTTAAGTCCTTTTGCCAGTAAATCTCTTTAAATGTCAATATAAACTAGTGTAAACTATTATTTTAAAGAAAAAAAAATGGTGATAAGGTTAGCTGCATTAGGTTTTGGTCTCACAGTCACTATATATTTTTGGGGGCATAGTTAGCCTGCTACATACCTTTCAAGTAAGTGAATTTAGTTAATACAAGGTAACTAGTATTAGAAAATAAATTCTATTCCAAATAAAATATATATTTAATATGAAAACTTTAAGGCAAGTCATATCAGCAAAGTGCAGGTGACCTGCATTTTGCTTTCCTGAGTAGTCTTAATGAGTTAAAATCGTGTAAATGCTTTCAGATTGCTGCTCCAAGCTGTCAAGCCCCCCTATCCCTGATATCACCTTCATAATGCAAATGTAGTATTTCAAATTAGTTGGTTATCAGTTCTGAGCATGAAATGTACAATAGAGATTTGCAATTGGCTTTTTTATTATAAAAACACATATTTTGAATGTATTTCTTTACTTTTGCCTAAGGGAAAGAACAAACTAAGCAAACTAAGTTCAATGTTTATTTTTGCATTTTGGCAATAGTTTATATAAAAATTGCTATTTTTGTCGGCTTGATTTTTAGCAACAATTTGTTCATTTTGAATTTAACAACCTGAAAAAAAAACATTCAGTGATGATTCCAACAGATTAGTAAATACAGAGCTGCATGATATAATTAAAACCCATCACCACCCCTTAAAACATCTTTTCTGGTTTTAAAAAATGATGAAATATCTCTATACAACCATTCATCCACTTTCTTAGGCCACCTTTATCATGACATGTTCTGGATCATCTTACCAGCATCATAGGCCCCCGGGCAAAGTAGTGCACTGGGGACCCTGTTTCATTAGCAAAACAGAAACATACATAGGCATCAGAAAAATCATGGGCCCCTATGCTCCTGGGGTCCCTGACCAGTGCCCATTGTGCCCATATCTTAAAACAGCCCTCCGGATGCTGTTGAGAAGCTGGAAGAATCTTTGGATTTGAGACCAGCCCACCAAAGGAGACACTCAAGCACAAACCGATACAGAGCCAATTCAGAGATACCAATAAATGTCAACATGCGTCTTTGGGATGTAGAAGGAGACCAAAGGATCTGGAAAAATACCACCTGAACATGGCTAAAATATGCAAACTCCGCACTGCCTGTAACAGATCATGAGCTAAACAAATGGTGGCCCTACAGGGAGAAAGCACCAAGTATTAACCACTGTACCTTCATGGAAATCCCATGTTCTATGTTTCTGTGTAAAAGTGTAAATAAGAACTCATACTTTATGGTATTAAAAAAAACCTTTTTTGAAACTGGAAAGCATGTTTAAAAACAAGTTTATCAAAATAACCCACATCAGCAAAGAGATGATTCTGTCTGACTGTATAATTGAATTGTTCATTGATGATCAGATAATATGATACAAATTTCTATATCACAGTCAAAACAAATATTTAATTTGATCAATAATGCTTATAAGACTTAATGTCTGGCAAAGAATGATTAGCCAAAATATTTTGATCATAAACCTGACGCTTGTGCTGGCTAGATAGGCAATTTCATTAAACAGATAAAGTAAATAACAACATAAAGTAGTTACACATACAATCTATCTTTCATATACAGTGTCTATAAAAAGTATTTACCCCCTTGGATCTTTTCACATTTCATTGTTATACAACGTTGAATCAAAGTGGATTTAATTTGGCTTTTTTGAAACTGGTCAACAGAAAAAGACTTTTTAATACAAAAGTGAAATAAAACCTCTGCAAAATGATCCAAATTAAGTACAAATATAAAACACAAAGTGACTGATTGCATATTTGATATGGCACACTAAATCCTTGCTGGTGCAGACAGTTGGTTTTAGAAATCAGATAATTAGTTAAATGGAGATCACCATGGCGGCACGGTGGCACAATGGGTAGTACTGCTGCCTCACAGTTGGGAGACCTGGGGACCAGGGTTTGCTTCCCGGGTCCTCCCTGCGTGGAGTTTACATGTTCTCCCCGTGTCTGCGTGGGTTTCCTCCGGGCACTCCGGTTTCCTCCCAAAGTCCAAAGACATGCTGGATAGGTGGATTGGCGATTCTAAATTGGCCCTAGTGTGTGCTTGGTGTGTGGGTGTGTTTGTGTGTGTCCTTGCGGTGGGTTGGCACCCTACCCGGGATTGATTCCTTCCTTGTGCCCTGTGTCGGCTGAGATTGGCTCCAGCAGACACCCGTGACCCTGTGTTCGGATTTAGCGGGTTGGAAAATGGATGGATAGAGATCACCATACTGTAGCTGAGGGGTTTCAATTGGTTATAGTATAAATTCACCTGATCTGAAAGGTCAAACTTGTGGTGAGTCAGAAACATGGCCTAACCTATTATTCCCCTTCTCTCAGTTTACCTCTCTGTCAAGATGCTCATGTAACCTGTATGTGTGTGTGTGCTAGACCACCAATGATGTTGTCTGTTTTTTTCTGAGTTCACTGTCGTAATCTTCTTTACTTATTTATCTGGTTTGTACAATGCTATATACTGTATACCCTGCTGTTCTTTATTATTTTCTGTAAGTGCCTTCAGCATGGGAAAGGCACTATATAAATAAAATGTATTGTTATTATTAAAAGAACACTCGATACCAACTCTGTGAAGGCATGACTGGAAAAGCACAATTTAAGGAAGGAATATACAAGAAAATGTCCAAGTCACTGACTATCCTGTGAAGTCCATTTAAATCAAACATTAAGAAATGGAAAAAGTACAGCATAGCTGTAAATCTATCTAGAACAGACTGCCCATAAAAACTGAGTGACCATGCAAGAAAAGGACTAGTGAGACCTATGATAACTCTCAAGGAGTTACAAACTACAGAGATTGAGTTTGGAGCAACTGTTGTAACAAAAGTCAATGGACAAGATAATGAGTTGGTAAACCCCATTTAACGATGATAAAAAAGAAAGGTTAGGGTGTGATGCCCTGGTTACTTACAGTTTTATCATTGTTATGAACCAGAGTCATTAATAGTCATGACCAGGATGGTTAAGGCAATGAGGACACAAATAATCAAGGATGGGGCATCAAAAGTGCTTAGTGCATTCATTCCAAACAGGCAATCAAAGTGCCAACAGTGTCGTCACAGTAAATAAACAAATAATTAATGATATAAATAAATGCTGTCAGTGGAAGTTAAAATCAATTTATAAATAAAAAATCCGAAAGAATGTGAAAATAAAAAAAAACCTCGGAGTGCATCTCTCTCTCTCTTTCTCTCGATGCCCCAGTTCATCCACTGGGTATTCTCAGCAGAGCTGAAGTACCAGTAAGTGTGATCAGCCCTTAAACAGTACGTGTCACAGCCAACTCAGTCAGTCACCCGCTGAGATGCCCAAAGCCTAACTCTATCATCCCACCGACATTCCTTGGTGTCTGTAGGATTATCTCTGAAACCAGTCAGCCATTCCTGCTCTCTGAATGCCCAAATGGAGTGACACACACCAGGGGCCTCATGCATAACACCGTGCGTAGAATTCGCACTATAACATGACGTAAGCACAAAAGCCGAAATGTGCTTACGCACAGAAAAATCCAGATGCAGGAATCTGTGCGTTCGCCAACTTCCGCGTTCTTCCGCTATATAAATCCCGCTCAGCGTGGTAATAAACGCACGTGCACGCGCTTGCTGTCCCGCCCCAACTCCTCCCAGTATTACGCCTCTTTGAATATGCAAATCAATATAACTAACCCTTACGCCCAGCGTTCTGTGAAAAGGGAATGGCAAAAGTACGAGGAAAAATAGAAGAATTTCAGCGAATACCAAATGGAGGCAAAGAAAAACGTACTATTTTTTGGTTTAAACAGTTATATAAGCAACAAAAGGAAGTTGATCGAGTGACATAGCGTGTCGGAGAAACTCGAAAGCTCAAGTTCACAAAGTCGCACAGTGCCCGAAATAAAAAAGAAGTTGTCACATATCAAAGTCAGCGTGAAAAGGTGACTCGTAGCCCACCGTCTGAGTGTCATATGAAAGGTTATTAGGGTACAGTGAAAAAAAAGGCACACAGTGTGAAAAAAGCACAAAATGTCAACTTTCATCTCGAAATTTCCACTTTAATCACGTAGTTTATTTTGTCATTAAAGTAGAACATCATAAACTTCATCTTAAAATCGTTTAATTTACTAGTTTCTCAAATCCCATCGTAACTAAAGTAGCACGTTAAATGCTTTGTTGTGTATTTGATATTATATGTGCTCTATGTGTGTGAATCACTATGTGCTCTTCCTCCGACAGGACTCAGAATCCATTACGTTCGTAATATTACAGCTCTCTGAATAATTAAAATACTGAGAAGTATATGTGATATCATTTTCATTATGATATGAGTTAAAGCATGTTATTAAACATGGGAACACGGTGGCACAGTGATTGTTCATGTCTTACGCAATGAAATGCTTTATTACAGAAGTACTGTCTTTTTCAAACGTACTAACCCCCAATTCCTGTCCTTACTTTTCTTTCTCCAAATACCCAATCGCCACACAATCAGCTCTGTAATAGATGTTAAGTCATCTGTAAGCTTAGAACTCCGATTCTTCAAAACTTTTAAGGAACATCGAAATCTTCGTAATGTTTAATTATTCTATCCATCTATCCTTCCAGTGCCGTGCCAGCCGCAGCATGAAATACAGCGCAAGGCAGGAACAAACCGTGAACGAAGCTCAAGCTCGCTAGCGCTGCAGCATTGTGTAGTTAAAGTTAAAGTTTTATCTGTATAATATAATCAACATATTTTGCTGCATTTCATCTTAAAAATGACATCATCATCATATGTAAATACACGCTTTATAAAGTGGCTCAGGTTGTGCAATATTATAAATGTATCATAAGTGCAATTACCTTACAGTAACTTGCAAGTACAAACAGTTCTACAAGGAGCACTTGATGGACTGATTGAGTGCGTGTATAGTTCTTGGGATGAAACTGTTTGTGAACCGCGAGGTCAATACAGGAAAGGCTGTGAAGTGTCGTTCGGATGGGAACAGTTCAAATAGCGAATGGCTGAGGCAACGAGTGCTTGATGCTGTATACCGATAATTCTCTTTCCAGTAGTTGTAGATTTGTGATTCACACTCAAATATAGTGATATAACTACTCCGAGTGATGCAGTGAGAGTAATATGGAAAAAGATGATCCGCTGTGGCAACCCCTAACGGGAGCCGCTGACAGAAGAAGAAGAAGGTGCAGTGAGATTAACAACACTAAAGCAGTTATGGTATTTAGAATAATTTGACCATTCTGTGGACCATTATATTGTTACAGGTTAATTACAATCAGATGCATTAAATTTATGAATGATATGCGGTTAATTTCAATGTATTTGATAAAGCCGCCGTTGTGGATGTGGATCTAAGAAAGGGAAACCACACAGGAACAGTAGCACTGCTTTGATGCTGGGTGCCGCCAGTCTGCAAAACCGAGCGGAGAACTTGCGTATGACAGGGTATGAGGTACTGTGGAAAAGTGCGTGGCTTCACGCCAAGTGTAGGTTTTATACCTCGCAATTTGAACGTGGAAACGTTCTTACGCAACATTTCTGTGCGTATGCACTTTTTATACATGAGGCCCCTGGTGCGCCATTTCTTTCACTCCCTGCTGGGTGTCCACCTCCCATCCACTGCACTGGCTCACACTCACGATTTTCCACTTTGGTCACATAGACTTTTATTTAATTCTTTCTCCCATAGCTTCTCTCTGTTCTTCCTCATGTTTGTCCTGTTCAGGCTTCTTTATACACTGTGAAGGTTGTTAAGCAAAACCTGTGCACCCAGAGTGTTAGTGAGGAATAGTGGAACTAATCAAGCCTGCATATTAACAAGCAATCGCTTCCCCACTGAACATCCCATGGCCCCATGGCTTTGCAGCAGTGCACACCCACACGCACTAGCCAGAGCCACACTGTTTATATTTTAAAACTGTGCACCACCATGGACCCCATACTAGCTCCACCACATAGGATAATAGAAAGCAAAGGCAGTTCACTACAATCTTGATGCAACGTCAAAAAGTTGCTTCTTATTCCTTCTGCAGAGGAGCTCTACCTCTCAGAGGTGGATTTGTGATTGAACCCCTGCTTCCAGTCCTGCATAGTCTTAAATAGTCACTGAGGTTTATAACATGTCCTAAGCATGCTTGTCTGACATTGTGCATATAAAAACTTGGGCCTGGGTGCTTCAGCAGTCACAACCTTAAGGGAGAGGGAGCCAAGAGATACCCACAGTTAAAAAAATACATATACACACAGAGTTTGCCAGAAAGCACACGAGAAACTCTGAAGTCAGGTTAAGAAGGTTCTATGGTCTGATGATACCAAAATTAAGCTTTTTGTCATCAAACTAAATCCTATGTTTATCAAAAACACACCATCCCCATGTTAACCATAGTGGTGTCAGCATCACACTGTGGGGATTCTTTTATGCAGCAGGCCCTGGAAGGCAGACGATAAAATGAATGCAACAAAATACAGGGAAATCCTGGAAAAACTCGATCCCATCTTCAAGAATCCTGCTTCTTTGGAGATGACTTGTTTTATAGCATACTCAATGCTTTAATGGCTGCCAAAGGTGCATCTACTAAATACTGACTTGAAGAGCGGAACACTTAGGCAATCAATTATTTTATGTTTTATATTTGTGATTAATTTAGACCACTTTGCAGAGATCTGTTTTTACTTTGATGCATTTTCATATGTTAAACAAGATATCCACCTGATTTTGACTGTTTGACTAGTTCACTTTTACTTTTAGTCGACTAAAACTTTCTCGACTAAAACTAGACTGAAACTAACAATAATTAAATGACTAAAATGTAATTAAAACTAAAATGCAATTTAGTCAGAAGACTAAGACTAAAACTAAATCAAAATGTATTGTCAAAATTAGCACTGATGCGTCAGAAACACGGAAGGCATGATTTCTTATATTTAATTTTTTACTGCTTCAAAGTGGACATATTCAGTAAGTTTTTAGGCTTTGATTTCCCAGTGATGCTCCATGTCAGTTTGCCATAGAGAAATTGTTAAGAGGTATGATCCATTTCAGGATGAGTTCCAGATGATTATTTACACCAAAACACATTATGCAGCAGCAAGGATAATGGAGCCATTTATTTCCAATGTGGAAAGATGATAGATGAAATCAGCATGGGGAGAATGAACATGGGGTGAGCATGTAAAATCCACACAGAAGGACACCTCAGCTTCAGATATACAATATGCTGTGATAGCATATATTGCATCATGTGTCATCCAAAATCTTTTAAAAATATAATTATTTCATTGTTGGAGCTTGTGTATTGTCCCCGAGTCACCATGGGCTTTCCTTTCTCCCTGCATTTTACATTAATTGACCTTGATATGACTAATATAGGTTTAAGACAGTGTTATTCCTGATAATAAAAACTAAAATTAAATATGTCATTAACAAAAAAAATCTTCTTTTTAACTAAAACTAAAATAAAAATTTCAAAATATCTGAACACTATAATTAGAGAAAAGTCAAGCAAAATGACACCTTTATTGGCTAACTAAAAAGATTACATCTTGGCTGAAGAAGGGGCCTGAGTTGCCTTGAAAGCTTACATATTGTAATCTTTATAGTTAGTCAATAAAAGATGTCATTTTGCTTGACTTCTCATTATATTCATAATGGCTAACACAGTACAACACCCTAGTACTGAAAACTATAACTAAATGAAAATGAGGAAATGAAAACAAAAACTAAATTATTTTTTGTAAACTTAATTTTGATTTTTACCAAATTGGTCTTTGCGCATAATGTACATCCAAACCTGCAGTTGCTGTCCTAAATTTGGTCAGGAAGGAGTGTTGATTTGTGTGCATGTGCAAGTATCCCTCGCAGCTAGCACCTGAATCTGTGGATTTCATTGGTCATTTTATCCATCAGTCAGCTTTCCCTTCTAGAACTGATAACGAATACCAAAGCCTCATCTCTTGTCAGTTACACTCTGTTGGGGTCAATGACTTACTCTGTGCATTTAATGGGCACAATTAACAGTCAGTCACAGATGTTACATTGTCAGCTAATGGCAGGCAAGTTTCCTTACACTTCAATGAAAAGGTGCTTAAATTGGAAAACAGAGCAAAATAATTTGAAAATTAGAGAGAGAGGATTTATCAAACAGCCACCCCACGCTTTAAATTTAGTATTTATAGAGGAAAAATATCATCTATATACGCCAAATAAGGTGGAATTCACAGCAAGATCACTTTACATATATGTACTATGTTTATTTATGGAACCTTTGCAGTGCCAGATTAAGCAGTTGCATAACATACAGTAATCGAGCTGATGTTTCACGTATAAATTTAATTTTAATCAGTTATTAGTACTGTTTCATTGTGGGTTGGGCAGTGTTGTAGAGTTTCATCAAATGGATGAAATGCAGTACTATTAATAACTTTAGAATGACACAGTTTTGCAAAGTTTAGAGGATTGAGACATACTGCACTTGGGAGCTCATCAGCACTGTTAATTTTGAATTATGTCATCCTGCTCAGAATTCATTTTAATAAGTGTAATGTACCAAATCTAAATAACTGAAATAAACTCTGGTGCTGGATCTGTGTGCAGTGAACTTTTGTTGTCTAGCATGACTGTGCTTAACATACAGCTCAGCACTGTTAAAGACAGAAGTATCTGAATCATTGCAGACTGCAATCTTGATATCATCAAATGGTCAATGTGCCAATAGCTGAATAACTGATAACAAAATCTGCTCTATTCATAGCTGAATAACTGATAACAAAATCTGCTCTATTCATTGTTCCTTAGCACTGTGGGTGATTATAATATATATATTTACAGTATATCCCCATATGCAATTGTTCAAAAATTTTACTATTTGTTCATGGCTTTCTTCTTCTTTTCCTTCTCATTTCTAAATCTAATTAAGAACTTTGTCTTTTAGATATTTATTAATGTTTGATATTAGTTTGTATCCTGTGTTATTAATATCATCTTTGCCTTTATTTCTTTGTATTCCTTTGACTATTTGTGAAGCACTTTGAGCATACAGAACATGCTACATAAACAAAATGTATTATTATTATTATTATTGTTGTTGTTGTTGTTACAGTGTCATTAGGTCAGGTTTGATTGCTAATTTGGTCCATGTCTGTGTATAAAGTTTGTATGCTCTCCCCAGTGAACTAAGTGTGTGTAACATCAGATATTATTTTAGAGCTGAATATTTAAAGTATATCATTAAGCACCCTCACTTGCCAAAATCTTTTATTCAACACATGTTGTTAAATTATACCATTTCCGCATTATATAAAATTCTATTAGAGTCCCTACCTTTCAAAGATACAAGAGGACATTGGGAAGAAGATCTCTTAATCAATATATCAGAAAAGGATTGGAAGGTAGCAAAGCAGAGAATTCACTCGAGCTCCATATGCGCAAAGCATAGAATTATTCAACTAAAAATTATATATCAAGCCCATATGTCTCGCTTAAAACTGTCCAAAATGTTTCCAAGGGCAAGATCCAACCTGCGAACGCTGCAACCAAGCTCCTGCCTCACTGGGTCACATGTTCTGGGCCTGCACCAAACTAACATCATTTTGGACCAAAATTTTTAAGTGCCTTTCAGACAGCCTTGGTATCACAATTCCTCCTAACCCACTAACAGCTGTGTTCGGTGTTCTTCCAGACGAACTTGAAGTGGAGAAGGACAAGCAAACGGTGATTGCATTCACTAAACTTTTGGCACGCAGACTTATTCTGTTAAATTGGAAGAATCCTAACTCTCCTCTGATTAAGTCAGTGGGAAACCGATGTTTTATATTATTTGAAATTGGAAAAAATCAAATTCTCAGTTAGAGGATCTGTACAAAATTTTTTCAAAACCTGGCAGGATCTAATCAATATTATTTTAGAATAAGAGAAATAACTATTACCACATTTAATTCCCTTCTCCATCTCTTATTTACCTATATGTTTATTTCTCCCTTTCTTTTATTTATTGTTGCCTTATTAAAAAGCCCTAAGCAATTCTCCTTTGGCTTAGCTCTCCTTCTCAGGGGTGGGGTTTGAATTGTCTTCAATTTTGTTTGGTTATAAATTGATCTATTTGTATGGAATGATTACAATAAAAATTAATAAATAAAAAAAAGAAAATTATATCCTCCTAGTTTAGGCTCACAGGGAACTCTTCAGGTTTTGCATGTTGGTTATTAACCCTAACCCTTGGGCCGACCCTCTTTAATATCTATATACTACCCCTGGGTCACATCATACGCAAGCATGGAGTTTCATTCCATTGCTATGCCGATGATACGCAGCTTTATGTGAGACTGGATTCGACTTCTCTTACACCTCCATCAACTTTTTCCTCTTGCTTGGATGAGATTGAGGCCTGGATGTCCAAGAACTTCCTCAAGCTGAACAGCACCAAAACTGAAGCTCTTTTAATTGGCACCCCCCCATCAACTTCGTTCCTTTGTAAATTGTATTTCCTTTTCTGACCGTACCATTACCCTCTACCCTTCTGTTACAAATCTGGGTGTCAAGTTAGACTCCCATCTGTCATTTAATACACATGTTCATCACCTTTGAAAAATTGCATTCCTTCATCTCCGAAACATAGTCAAACTCCGTTCCTACCTCTCCCTATGTGATGCTGAAAAGCTGGTTCATGCCTTTGTCTCATCCAGACTGGATTATTGTAATGCACTCCCCATCAATATACCCAACAAGAGCCTTCAAAAGCTCCAACAAATTCAAAATAGTGCTGCAAGAATCCTGATGAGGGTGCGGAAATATGAACATATCTCGGCAATCCTTCGGTCACTTCATTGGCTCCCTATCCATCTCCGTATCGAATACAAACTCTTGTGGAAATACTCCACAATATCTAAAAGAAATCCTTATACTGTATTACAATCCACTACAAGAAACCTCCGTTTTACAAATACCTACCGCCTTCGCCCCTCTGTGACCAAACTTCATACAATGGGAGATCGAGCCTTTGCAGCCGCTGCTCCATGGCTCTGTAATGCCCTACCAGAGAGCCTAAGAACACAGCAGATTGTGGGCTGTTTTAAAAAACAGCTAAAGACTTTTCTATTTAGGAAAGCTTATTAACAAGAATGCTATAATTATTGTTGTTTTATCTCTATTTTTATCTTGCCTTGCCTTTGTTTAATCTTTTTATGCTGCACTTTGAGATTTACTGCTAATGTAAAGTACCCCTATAAATAAAATGCATTATTATTAAGTAAATGATCTGAGAGGTCGCTATAAATGATGTTCAGTATTTGATGTAAATGCTATGCTTGTAGAAATTCACTATATACTGTTCATGGAAAACACTTTCATCTCTGTTTCAGCTATTATTGTTATTAATACAGTTCAAGTAGTTTAAAAAAAATTAAACGTGAGTGTCAGTAGGCTTTGTGCCCTAGGAACAAAGTTACCCAAACTATTGTATAACATTTCAGTAATTATTTACCACTCTGATGCTGATCTTTCTGATCATAAAATAGGTCATTACAATAGCAATTAACGAGAAGAATTCAAAATTAATTGCAGAATTACACTATTTGAGGTTTCCACTAGAGTGCCTCTTTCTCATCATCTCATAATAGGCTTAAGTTTCGAGTTTGTTATTTTTCCGTCCAGCTGCTTTAGCTCTGGACCGTCCTTAAGAAACTGTGACACACAGACACACAAACACACAGACAGACAGACAGACAGACACACATCCATCATTGAGATAGTGAGGTTTTTGATATTACGGGACCCTAAAACATTGAGATCCGTCGAAAACCAGAGATTGAATTTTTGACGAATCTAAAGCTTTTGCTCCTCCCTCATAGACAATAGGTTATGGTTGTGGGGTGTTGGCACAAAGCAAAAATAAGCCAAGTAAGAGTTCCCTGAAAAAAATACATTTTCAAAGTTTCAAAATGGGTACATGACATATAGTTAACATCAGGAGATATAAAAAAATCTGATCTTAAGTGTTTTTGAAATTAAATAGCCATTTGCTTAAAGTTGTTGTAAGGTAAGATGACATCAGAGCACACATGTTATTTGATTCTTGCATTTTTCTTGCATTATTCAGGCAGGGCTGAACTGTCACATTATCATCAGAAAACTGAGTTCTCACACAGATGGTAGAAATGAATGTATTAAGTTTCTAGTTACATTAATGATTTACAATTTGACAACAATAAAAAAAACTGTTTTACACTTGCAAAACTGTATCCATGTGGACATTTTTTGTAACAAAAACTAAAACCTAATTGCTTAAAAACTGAAACTAACTAAAAGCAAAACAACAGAATGAAAAACAAAAATTTGAAAAAAGAACAAAAAACTACATTAAGACTGAGATTAGAACATAAAAACTAATACTAAATAAAAACTAAAAAGTATTTCAAAATTAGAAAAAAACTGGTTTAAGCTTTCTTTATTTTCTGGGAAAAAGAGATTCCTCAAATATTATAAAATCAACTTTTATCAGTGTTGTTAAAAGGAGTGGCACAGTGACACTGCTGTCTTACAGTAAGGAAACTGAGGTTCGCATCCCTCGTCCTTGTAGCATTGAGTTTGAGTGTTTTCCCCATGCCTGTGTGGGTTTCCTCTGGGTGCTCCAGTTTTTTCCCACAGTTCAAAGACATATAGGTTAGGTGATTTTGCAACACTAAATTGGCCCTAGTTGGTGTTTGGTGTGGGTGGGTGTGTGTGTTCATCATGCGATGGACTGGTGTCCTGTCCAGGGTTTGTTCCTACATTGTGCTCCATGCTAGCTAGGATAGGTGGCAGCGACCCTGGTCTGGATTAAGTGAGTTTGAAAATGACATGACAGTGTTGGTAGGCCATCTATATGCCCTGACGTTTTGGTTGAATGCAGTGGTATGCACAAAATCTGCACAATTTAGTGGATGGGATTTATACCTCCAGTTTAACATTCTAAAATCAAACAAAAAATTGTTTTATCAGGCTGATAAAAAAGTAATTGTCAAATAAAGAAAAGTAGCTTGTTTAAAAAAACAATGGTCCTTATCATAAGTGCCTTGAGCATGGGAAAGGCGCTATATAAATAAAATGTATTATTATTATTATTATAACCCATAGATTACACCAGCATTCAACATGTGAACATACAATACGTTACGGAATAAACTAGCTGGCTTAGAAAGTTATCTGTTAACTTAAGATATAAGTAAGAAATCACATCTCTTTTGTAAAGTAACTTACTGTCACAAAGCTGACTGGATGAAATGCAGTCAAGCCCTTGAAACACAATCCAAGTACATTTGGTAATACTGCTTTTCTTCAAAGAAAATTCCACCTTGCCACTTTTTACTTTTTTTTATATCTCTGTAGAGATGTGTAATATGTGAGGGTTTGTCATTATTCTATCCTAAATCATCCAACAAAGCATCATAATTGACTTAAAAAGTTAAATAAATGGGAGGTTGTTCTCATGAGTTTATTAGACATGGGTGAAATAGATACCTACTCCCTTTACAGCGCTATTTTATGTTCACTTTAATTAATTATTTATTTATTTTGTTTGTTTGTTTTGGATATTCTGCAGTTTACCATCTTCGGAGAAGATATATAGATTACTCTACGTCTTTCTAAAAAATCTTCACCAAATCAATCAAAAGCAAAGTAGAAAAGAGTGACACATTAAGGCTTGTCACAACCAGATATGATGTTTGAGAACACAAATGCAGGCCAGTATGTCACAGCAGAACAGTTCCAACTGCATTGCAATACAGTACATCTGGAGCTGGTCATTTAGTTAGTCTGGTCAACAGCAAGGACTCAAAGTACTTATCTCCAGATCCTCATCAAAGGATCCTAAAGAAAAACATTTATGCAACGAAAGGCTACATATTTGTGGCTATATGAACCTAGTAATACACTGAATTTATGCTGACATCCCAGGTTGAGGAGCTTGGGCAGATCACGAAAGTAACAAACAACAGTGTTACTGCTCTTGAAGACAAACTTAAGGAGCTCCAGGACCAGTTAACTTATACTATTGGGTCTGGCACAAAAAGTTAAGAATTTAAAAGGGCCCAAAAGCAATGAGTCTGGAAATCCCAATATATTAATGTCAGATATGTTTGCTAAAATTCTGGGACCCACTATTAATCAAACACAGAACATAAAACGGCTTACTACTTACCTGGTAAATGTTCTTCTAGGCCTTCATTATCAAATTTTAAAAGGTTTCTGGACAAAGTAAGTGTATTCAATAGCAACAAAAAGAACAGACAAATTCAAAAAAAGATCAATCAGATATACTTTATGTTTATACTGGAAAATAAGAACAATGATGTTTCAGAATTGTAGAATATGAGCAAGGATTTTGTATATGAGAAATTCCTTACATTCTGGTCTTTTCAGGTCAAATGGAAAGTGAGGCTTGTTCAGTATTCACAAATGACACCACCAAAGATGCAAAGAAGTCTTTAAAAAGACTTTTGCCAGACTTATATGTAACCTGAATATGACATTTAAGTGGAGGATAAAGGGAGAGAGAATACATGCATAAAGAACCCATGAAAGATCATGTAGAACATGTAGAAGGGGATGAAAAAAGAAAGGAAGGGAAAAAAAGTAAAGTAAGAATTGATTTTGAGTATTAATGTCTAATTTCAACCAGGGATCCTCTCCTCTCTGGGGTTCAAATGCTTGTTGTGTGTCTTTGTTATATATTGTTGCCGTATTTGTATGTGTTACTATTTATTTTGCTTATGAATTGCAGTATTCTTTACGTTTTATGTATCTGAACCTGAACCTGTGTTAAGTTCCATGTGTTTTGTGGGTGGGGCCACCTGCCAATCACCTTCAGGAACTGCCCTCTGCCTTATAAATCCAGTGGGTCTCACACAATTCCTGGCAGTTCCTTGTGAATGTGATAGGGAGTCTGTTAGTTTACTTGTGTTTACTGTTATTCTATTGGATTTCTGGATTTTCAACCTTGTGCTCTGGTTTTGACTTTGTATATGGATTCTGTATTGGGACCTAGTGGGCAATTTCAGAAGTGCTTTTGGGACTTCTAGTTCACGGCAATTAATTGGAGTAAGTACTTTAACAGCTGTTAATGTGTGTGGGTTTCCTTTAATTTTTTCTTTTTTTACTATCTGTGCTTTCTTCTGCACTATGTTAATTTTTAAACTTAATGGCCATTTATTGTGCTTTTGGTTTGGGTGATAAAGAATTGATTTGACATAACTATTAGGGCCTGACATATAATACTGGATGCAGATATATCATGCCAACACTTGGTATTTTCATATGCACAGCTATTGGTATATTATAATGCAAAACCTCTTCAAAGTAAAGCACATTTATTAGGTTATTGTTTTAGTATAAAATGGCCTCAATTTGACACTCCGCTTGACTAATATGCACAATGACAGCCATAAACTCAGCATTAAGAATGTAGATGCTAAAAAATTCTAGGGACTTCAGAATGTGAAGCTTTGCCTGGGAATTGCAATAAGGTTCACACTTTTACTTTTAAAATTATGTATTTTATGGTTTTCTACATTTCTCAATTGTCTTCATAGCGTAACTGCTGCACTGCTGCCTACTCCATGCATTCACAAAGTTTTTCAGTGCATAATTAAAATCATCCTTCCTTCAAAGTTCCGGTAAGCAAGCGTTTTACTGGGTCAGGAAATATGTATGTCTGGAAACTTCAAATCAGTCAGATACTAAATATTTACTACAGTACATGCTAGCTTACTGCATACAGCGTGGTGTGGATTATTCATATTGCATTTTGCATCATACCTCAATATATGTATTCATGTAGTGTAAGCTCTGAATGAGAGAATGCATTATACATGTGCATGCACTGAAGAGAATGTCAGCACAGAAAAAATGTATTTCGATTAACTTGGCTGCAGCTGGCAATGAGCACAGTTCACAATAATCAGTTAGGAGTACATTTGGTTCATTTTCTTATCTGGTTAATACCTCTATTTAAGGTAACTTACAAGATTTCTTTTACTTTTCCATTTGGAGCACAGGTAGGTGAAGTGACTTACATGTTGTCTTACCTCTGCCCTAGGTAACTCCTTGAAATTAGCTGATGCATGTGCAATAAATGATACTTTATGCTAGGGGCTTGACTCGTGTTTCCGTATGCCACAGCAAATGCTTCATAAAGCTCTCACACTCTGAGTTTGGAAATAAGCATTTGCCCTATTCTAGCATCTGCTTTCTTGTCAGGGTGATGTGCAGGTTGCTATTCTGCTTGATTTGTGAAATGCCTGTCAGCTTTTGATAGAGCAGAGATGTAGAATTCTAAAACATACAGACCGGCCTCTGAAAATTGAAGCAGTTGCTCTATAAGACAGTTTATTTGTCAATAAATGCATGTTAACCTATGTTTGTCATCAAATCAGTAGCTTGTTTTCATATTAAACTGACTTGAAGCTCTTGCACCAATAATGTAACTGAAATCCTCTGCTCTCCAAAGAGCTCTCACTTGTTACTCAGGAGTGAATTGATCACTTTTATACTGAAACAAAGACTTCCAAAGCTGCCTTGCTGAATGTGAACTTAGTTACGCTCATCAAACAAGGGGTGTATCTTTATGTGCATCAAAGAAATCTTCATACATTAGAAATCATTAAAAAGCAAAAATACTTTACTTATAAACAGAGCTGCAATGAAAAAAGTCTTAAAATATTGTTAAAAGTCATTCAAATGCTACTTTTTTGCAATCGTTACTCATCTTGTTTTCTAGACTACTGTGTTAGTTTATTCTCCTATCTTATCTTTAGCATTGCATGGGATTCTGGGGAATATGGAAATTTCAACGTTTCAGTAGGCTGTCAAGACTAATACACAAGTACTCTTTCTTTCAGCAGTCATAATATGTGCAAATCAAGCTGGTAAAGCTTTTAAAAGCTAAAAAATAGTTTCAATAAATGAAGCCAGATAAGCCTATGGCAAGCATACTCCTGGTAGTACAACAACAATAAATAACAATTTTCAAAAAAAAATACGAACTATATGCAGAAATATATAAATTATATGCAGAAACTATACATACTGATAACTACTGTATGCATCTCTCAGGATATGTCCATCCATCCATTTTCCAACCCGCTGAATCTGAACACAGGGTCACGGGGGTCTGCTGGAGCCAATCCCAGCCTACACAGGGCACAAGGCAGGAAACAATCCTGGGCAGGGTGCCAACCCACCGCAGTCTCAGGATATGTGTTTTTTCTAATTTTTTTTCCTTTTTACTACAGAAACAACAGTGTCACCTAGTGGCTCTGAGCAAGTGAAAGAAGCACTAGGGGCCTCATGTATAACACCATGCGTAGAATTCACATTAAAACATGGTGTACAGACAAAACTGGAAATGTATGCACAAAGAAATCCAGATCCAAATCAAGTTCCTCGCACATCCCCCTTCACGTGAAATTTAACACACGTGCACGCGCCTACAACCCCACCACATCTCCTCCCAGAATTTCGCATATTTGAATATGCAAATCAGTATAAATAGTTCCTTCCATTCAGTCTTTTGTTAAAAGACAATGGCAAAAGCTCATGGAAAAAAGAAGAATTTCAGTGAATGCGAAGTGGAGGCAAGGAAAAACATACATATTTGTTGGCTTAAGCAGTGGTATATGCAACAAAAGGAAAGTGATGGAGTGATACAGCGTGGCAGAGACACTAAAAAGTTCAAGTACAGAAAGTTGCACAGTGCCCAAAATAAAAAAGAAGTGGTCAGATATCAAAGTTGACATGAAAAGGCGAGTTGCATCCCACAGTCTGTTTATTCTATTTCAGACAATATTACAGAAGCTGACCCCTGTACCAAGATCACACATCTACACGGTGATGGTGCTGCTGTGCCCAGTACATCTTTGGGCTCTGACTGTACACACACCTCTGTCTTGGAAACCGCCAGGCAACCATCTGGCTGTGTGCTGATGGACACTGTTCTGGAATCACAAAATGCAACAGTGGATGCTGTAAGAGATGTGGCCAATAAACTAAGGAATATAAGGACTGTACTATGTGATATTGACCACAAATTCAATTAACTGGTTAAAAAAATAAATGATTACCTGTTTTTACATGCTGCTAATTACATTCAAATGAAGTTGTAGTCCTGTTCAGTTTGGTCAGGGTAAGGTTCATCATACCGCATCTCTTCAGGTACGGGTGAGCCATGATTGTTTGCCACGTTATATTCTTGCACAATGCTACACACTTTACAGTATGTGGACTATTGAGCAGCGGTCGAAATACTTTCTATTTATATCTGAAGGTGCCTTTATAGTGTAGTGTTGGCACCAAGGGCCACAACAGATAGATTCTCTGCTCTTTACATGGCTCTTTGAGGTGACTCACTATCATTAAAAGGACTGCTTGCCTTTTGCTGTACTAGTTGGAAAAAGCACCTGTGACTGTGCAGAGTTGCCATTTTTATAGATTATCCTGCTATAGATGATGCAATGCCGGCTCATTCTTTTGCTTATTCATTCCTGGCTGTTGTAATGTATCCAGCACCATTGCAATACCAATGTGTGTACAGTTGACAGCTTCAATAACATTTGGAAAACTGGACATTGCTGTGAATTGTGCTTTGATGTTTTACAGTTCAACCACAGTGTAAGTAAATCTTATATACTGGATGGTAGGCAGATAATACTATTTTATACAGCTGGTATTGTGCCACTCAGTGATGTTTGTGAAATATCCAATAGTCAGCAACTTCACATTGAAAAGCTCCTATGGCTAAAATTCAGAGAGTGGACAGAACTGGCAAAGCAGCAGGTAGAACACAATTCAAAAAAGTCTGCCTTTGAAAATTCAGCTCCAGTTCAGCACACTGCCCCAAAAAGATAGCTCTTAGAAATCAAAATCGACTTAGAAGCCTGTCGTCATCATCTTTAAATATGCACTCTCCTCTAATTCATCCATTTGTGATGTCTTCTAACAATGCTAAAGCAGCTATGGTAGTTGGAACAGTTTGCCCATTCCGTGCATCATTATATTGTTATAGAATGATTACAATCAAGTGAATTAAATTGGTAAACGGTATGCAATTAATTTCAGTGTATTTGATAAAGCCCACATCATTGATGCAAATTTGAAAAAGAAGGGAAATGACACAGAAACGCTGTGATGCTGGGTGCTGCCCATTTGCAAAACTAGGTAGAAAAGTGTGTATGCATGGAGTGAGGCTGTCGTGAAAATGTGTGTGGCTTTAAGCAAAGTTTAGTTCTTATCCATTACAAAGAGCATGTGGAAATGGGCATGCGCACCTTTCATACATGAGGCCCAAGAACAGACTGAAGCCAGATTAGCAGACAAATGAACCAGATTTTAAAATCACTTATTAATGCAACACCAGGTGCTGCTTCTAGTGTAGTATTAATATAGCAGGTAGGTTGCTATAATTATTATTAAGTGACATTAAAATTTTTTGATAATTAATAATTAATATGTTATACATAGTTAAATTTGCTCATGTAAATGAGTGAGTACGTAGCAGCATTAAATATCTAATATTTTAATAATTTAGTTATATACGATTCCAAACATTATGTGAAAAATGTAATTGTATTAATGATATTTTAATAAGTGTTCAATAGAAGATTATTGGAAGAAACATGTTTTCTGGTGTGGACTGTGTGGTGGTATTAGAAGGGACAGGGACTTTGAAGTATTAGTTCATTTCCTTGTTTGGAGTAGCAAAGCTGGTGGTGCACAGAGATGGAAGGGAAAGACAGCATTTTTTATTAATTTTATTTAATCGCTTGACCACTCTTCTTAGGTAGAATGGTAGCTCACTGGTTAGATGCACTGAATCACAGACCCACCATCTTCGGTTTGAGTTGTACACCAAGTCATCCTTTGTATGATATTAGCATGTGCTCTGCATTTCTGCAAAGCTTTCTTCTTTTTTCTCACGTTTTCCTCTCACATTTCCAAAGATGTGCATTTTACATTAACTGGAGTCTGCAAATTAGCCCCTGTAGGTGTGGCTGTATAAGTGGGATCCGTAATGAAACGATACTCTGCCCAGGGTTGTCTATTGATGCTGCCAAGATATCCTCCAGCTCTTGTATTAAGTAGCTTTAAGAATATTATGTTACAGTATGTTACTACCATTTGGAAGCATCAATGATAGCAAGACCCAGATCCGTAAATGTCTTATTTTAAACAAAAATGACTTAAAAATAAGAAGTCTAAAATACAAAAATTTGATAGTGATTTATTTGTCCTAATCACAGTGCAACTTAAATACAGTAGTTCTGTTACTTGGAACGTTAAAGACATAAACTCTGAACTCAAAAGTAAAAGTAGTATCATATCTTACCACAGTGAAGTCTGAAGTAGCCTTCCTGTAGGAGAACACTGTAAATATTTAAGGTCAGTCAGAGCCAAAAAGTGTTTGGGTTGGCCATGTAATTGATTCCATTTACGAAACAAACATTATATCAGATGGAATATTTATTCTTGAATCAATGTATAGGAACAAGATTGAGACAATAAAGAATTTATAGATAAAGTTCTTGCTTTAATCCCTGAAATGGATGCTGATAAGCTCATAATGTAAGGAGACTACAATCGTTTATTAAATCATGCTTCATATAGAACAACTGTAATGGTAACCTCTTATACAGCCTCAATAATTTCTCATTTTATTAAGCACCATAGTCTGTCTGAATAATTAAGCTTTCTTTGCCCATATTTGAGATAATATTCTTTTTTTTCTTCAGTGCATGACACTTTGACTACTGTATCAATAAATGTTTCCCTAAAGTACTCTTATTGAAATTATATTGTTCTTTCTCATCATGTTCCTCATGCACAGTGCTAATCTAATATTCAGCTGGCAACTATACCCTTTATTAATAGCAGATGAAGAAATAATACAATTTCTTTTTCCGCAAATTTAATTTTTTTGTCATATCTAATGTTCCTCCAGATACATCTGTCAGAACACTTTGGAAAACACTGAAAGCATGCTTAAGGAGACAAATAGTCTTTTAAGCTTCATACAAAAATAAATTAGATGCCAGAAAAGCATCAGATTTAATTACTGATATCGCTAAAACTGATGACAAATATGCAGAATCATCCAACACAAAGCTTTATAAAAAGATTACCATTGCAGACTGCATTCAGCTTACTGACCACATGACAAACAAAGCAATTAATACTTAGTCATGACACTCTTACTATGGACTTGGGGAAAGGGCCAATAAGAATCTGGCCAGCAACCACATTGGAATGAAGTCTGGAATGCAATTGTAGAAATCAATGATGTAGATGGAAGTGAAGCCACTGAACATTAAAATATTTAAGGAATACTAGAACATGTTATACAAGTCTAATTGTTTTGAAAGCAAGACTCTTACTAAAAACTTTTTTTGAGAAGCAGAAATTCTACAGCCTGTCAGAATATGAAGAGAGGATCTCTGAAGCTTTCTGAGATTTAAGATAGTATCACATCTTTATGGAGTGGGAAACCTGTAGGACCAGATAGATCAGTAGTCAAATTTTACTAAACAGTTGTCTAGTGAATTAAGTCATTTAATACTAGCTACAGTACGTTCCTAGAAAGTAAAGAAGGAAATGTCTGCCTAAACCAGGCGTCTCCAACACGTCGCTCACGAGCTACCAGTAGCTCGCAAACCTTTCCAAGTAGCTCGCCAAAGGGTTAATGAATCCTACATAAATTTGAAAACTTGATTAATTAAATTAGGGGTGGGTGATCTTTCCAAAAAATCATATCAAGATCCTTTTAACACAAAAATCACGATCCACAATCTGAATTACAATCTATGTTTTCAATGTGGCATACACTTAAGAGAATATCTGGACTCAAACTCTTTATTATAATATCTAACAAAGTTGAATTCAATTGTTCTCTCGTTCGCTTATTAAGCGGAGTTAAGAAACACACCCTGAAGCTGGCAAGTGAGTGAGGAAGGCCCCTCCCTTCGGCCCATTGCGTGGATCTGGGATTTGCGCAAATAAATCGGTACCGCAAGCGAACTGTAATACATAGCGAAATGAGAGAAGTCACAAAACCAACTGGAATGTTCAAGCAAATTATAGAAAAACACCCAATCTAAATCCATTAAGTAGTTCTCTCATGAAAAGCAGACAGACATACAGACAGAGAGACATTGGATTTTATATATTAGTAAACCTTCAAAATAATGTGCAGTTAAAGTCTCAACAGCATTCTCAGCATTTCTGGAGCTTATCAGAGCTAGATAACTGTAAGAATCTTCACCAAGCGGCTCTGAAAATGTCTGCTTTGTTTGGGTCTACATACTGTACCTCTGTGAGTCTGCCTTTTCTGAGATGAATGTCATGAAATCAAAGTTCAGAACAAGACTGACAGATGAACATTTAAATGACTCCATAAAAGTGAACCTAAGTGGCTACACTCCACCATACACCTCTCTTGTTGACTCCATGCAGTGCCAGTCATCTCACTAACTAAAAAACACATCACACATGCAACTGGACATGTGAATACTTTTGTGAAGTGAAACAGTGACATGTAACAAAATGACAAATAAATAAGTAATATCTGTGTATTTGTAATTGCATTGTTTTGTTTTGACAGCATTCATGTTTTAATCCAATTTAGTGAGATACACTAGAAAATGCATACTGACATACAAAATGCACTTGCAGGTGAACTAAATATTTTTTGTGATGTTTTAATGCAAAATGTGAGTTGTGGACACCAACATTTTGTAAATGTTCAGGCAAAACAAGCTTATTCAGTTTGTTTGGGTTGAAATAAGCTAAGAGAATAAACATTAGAAAACATGAGTAGCTCTCGGCCATTTTCATTTTGTAAAAGTAGCTCTCGGGGGAAAAAAGTTGAAGACCCCTGGCCTAAACCATTATATCTGGTGTCAGTCAAAGTTTTTCCATTGAAAAATAAAAACCATTAGGATTTGAATTACAGAATAATGATGTTAAGATTTTGGCAAAGAACACAGAAAAAAATTGAAAAGTCCTTTCATCTATAGCAGAAGTAAATGAAAATGTACCTGCTTAGTTAATCACAATGAGAATTTGTGTTTCAAATATTTTTATGTGCCTTCTCTGTGCCCCTAATACTGCTAATTACCATCAGTTAAGCAGAAATCTAGTGATTCACCACTCAATCTTTTTCTACTGTTCTCAACTTACAAAATATTCAATACAAGGAAGATGCTTAGGACTGGGATCCTTGAACATTTATGACACAAATTTAATCTCCCAACAACAATAAATTTAATCTTCTATTACATGCAAGTTAGATTTTGTTAAATTATACATTTTATCCAGATAGTTCTAACCATCCTTTCATAGTGGTGGTATACTATACTAGGTTATAATAATGACAATATATATGCACCATTTCAACACTCTGTCTTTCTTTCAAAAAGTATTAGCCCAGATGATTTGAAAAAGCTTTAGGAAAGGGACTTTTCAATAAGACTTTCAGGTACAGAATGGAAATAAGCCACTGAAAAATATAGTCTTCAACAATCCATGTTGTAATTTAACTAAAAACCATAAAGCACAGGCATTTATCTCAGCTCAAATCATATAAAAATGTGCAGGCCCTAATGATAAGGGTGGCCACATGTTCGGGGATATCCCCACACTCAGATCCTATTGCTCCAATATTAATCCACTTGCAGCATTTTTCTGATTATTACTGGAATGTGATAATACAACATACCGGTAGTGAAAAATGTTGTGATATCTTATTCTACAGTTCTTGTTCATCATCCTATCTTATTTAACTATAAAAATTTCATCATCCCACTATAGGTATCGCATTTGTATTTAATTTAAAAAAATGTTATTTTCCATTTATTTCCTTAAGTAACTATGTGGGATCTTTGTTAACCTTTTAGATGCTTCAGTATCTTTGCAGTGTTTCCAATAAAGGAAGCAAAGGTGAAACAAATGGTCATGTGTACATACGAGTTAGTACAGTAAGAAAATCAGTAAATTAAAATAAGGAAATTAACCATTCAGTTGTAGGAAAGTTTTGGTTCCTGAATAAAAAGGGTTTTTGGAATAAAACACAATAGCCACAGGGCTGCTGCAAGGGTGAGTTCAGAAACTCCTCCTCTAGAAATGTGCACATGGGGTAGTGTATATGCTTTTTATATGTTCATATCAATACATTTTTATATAGAAAAAACAATGCCATAGGCAAAATCCTTCCATACATCATCAGATGTGTGTGCTTCATTTGAGTGTCTTAGTATCAGTATACAGTACATCCCAAAAGCATCAGGTAAAATGCAGGAACCCACTCTGGATGAGGTACTAGTCCATTGTAGTATTAACTCAAACTGACTGGGCCTATTAAGAGTGGTCAGCTGTCCTGACCTGTATGTCTCTAGGAGGTGGGAGAATATGCAAAATCTATAAAGACAGTACCCAATGGGGTTTATACCCAGGATGTTGGAGTTGTTAAGTATCACTGCTAAGTTCTGTATGGGTAAACATTATCCATTCATCCTTTATCTAACCCACTTGTCCAGTTCAGAGTTGTTTGGCCTATCCCCGCAGCACTGGGCACAACATATATAGCATCATATTATATTACAACTCTCCATTGTATAAATTTGATTTTCTGAGGATCCAGAGTGCAATGAAGAAATGAACCTTGGATGGGGCATTAGTACATCACAGGGCATGCACACTTATACACAGATACTGAGAATAAGAAGGAGCGACATTAGACAAATTCTTAAAGTTTCAAGAGCAGGCAGAAAAATTGATTATTTTCTCTCTTGGGACCATCCAATACCTTATGTTTGATCACTTCTTTCACCCAACATTAAGTACAACTATGACCTCAGACCAATTTCACAATTTTTTTGATCAGTGTGAGATTATGAGGATCTTTCTACAGCCTGGTCAATATGTACATACGGTATACTGCATTGCTTTGTACATAGAAGGTTATTTTTAGGCTCAATGTAAAGACTTTAAATGTTTTTTCTACCATATTTTGGCAATTGTTCTGTATATGGAATTTGCCATTTTAAAGCAGCTTGTGACATCAATAATTGTAAAAGGAACCATATATATATATATATATATATATATACAGTGGAACCTCAGGTCACAACCGTAATTCGTTCCAAAACTCTGGTCGTAACCCAATTTGGTCGTGACCCGAAGTAATTTCCCCCATAGGATTGTATGTAAATACAATTAATCCATTCCAGACCGTACGAACTGTATGTAAATATATTTTTTTTTGTTATGATCCATATTGCATATTTTCTGTTAATCCAATAAACTTAATGTCACTGCTGAAATACTACTGTTTCCATAAGGCATGACATTTATTAAAAGGAAGTTGCTACTTTGAAAGCTCAGCCAATGATAAACAAAAATCCAAAGAATTAAGAGGGGTTCCCAAACTTTTTCATATGACTGTATATACTGTGTATATACTCCGACCATAATTCATTCCAAAACTTTGGTCGTAACCCGATTTGGTTGTGAACCGAAGCAATTTCCCCCATAGAATTGTATGTAAATACAATTAATCCGTTCCAGACCGTACGAACTGTATGTAAATATATATTTTTTTAAGTTTTTAAGCACAAATATAGTTAATTATACCATAGAATGCACAGCGTAATAGTAAACTAAATGCAAAAACATTAAACAACACTGAAAAAACCTTGAACAACAGAGAAAACTAACATTGCAAGAGTTCACACTATAGCGCTACAAACCGCTCGCTAAAAACACATTTTTTAATGAGTTTTAAGCACAGGGAAAAAAATGAACATTTGAAAAATCCGTAATTTAATAAACAACCAATAAAAGTAACATTGCAACAATGCACGCTACGAACCGATTGCTGTAAACAGAAGTAAAGTGGAGGTTAAAATCCAATAGAAAAAAGTCTTCATTAAATACAACGAGGTTAAAACAATGGTCGAATCAGTCTCTTTAAAAACAATCCCGGTGCATTCTTTAACTGCCTTCTCGGCCTTATGCAGCCAGCCCTGTCTCTCTCTCTCGCTCGCGCGTGCGTGCGTGTGTGTGTGTGTGTGCGTGTGTGTGTGTGTGTCTCTCTTTCGTGTGTGCGTGTCTCTCTCTTTTTCGCGCATGTGTGTCTCTTTCTCTCTCGTGTGTGTGTCTGTGTGTCTCTCTCGTGCGTGTCTGTCTGTCTGTCTGTCTGTCTCTCTCTCTCTCTCTCTCGCACTCTCATGCTCATGCACAGAGAGAGACTGAACACGTGCGGAAATCATAGGTGCACAGAAACCGAAAGGGAAACTGGCTTGTCCGTATACTGAGTGTGTGGTTGTGAACAGATGCAAAAGTTTGGCAAACTTTTTGGTCGTAACCCGATTTGTATGTGTTCAGAGACATTCGTAAACCGAGGCTCCACTGTATATATATATATATATATATATATATATATATATATATATATATATATATATATATATATATATATATATATATATTTATTTATTGTGGTGGTCGGCCGGAAGCCCCTTTGATACTGGATCTGGGGGAGCAGCCATGGGATGCACACTATGTCCCCTGGAACACCACCAGGGGGAGCTGCACTGCTTCCTGAGCCTGTGTGGGCTGTAATGCAGACACACCTGGAAGTGCAGCCTTAATTAGGTCAATTATCTCCTGAAGCACTTCCGGGTGGGCTATAAAAGGAACCTGCAGCCACTACTCGAGGCGCCAGAGTTGAGAGGAGGAGGACAAAGCTGCCTAGGAGGAGTGGAGGAGAAAGATGAGTGATTTTTGTGGTGTTTTTCTTTTTTTTGTGTTTTGGGGGCTGTGTAGGGCCAGTGGGACATGGGGAAGACGTGTCCCATGGCTGAAGACAAAAATAAATCTTTTTGTTCATTTTTATACATGCCTCCACTGTCAGTCTGTGTCAGGTCGGTGCTTTTGCCACAATATATATATATATATATAGAGTCTGATTTCTTTGTACTGTCCTTTTAACTTGGTACTCTTCTGGTAAATAGATGCTGTATTGCTTAAAGATACTGTATAAATTGACCTCAAGGCTAAACTAAGCTAATCCATACAGAGACTGACTCCATACAGATCACTAGATAGTATCACAATTTTCTTTACCTCTCAAATGAATAAATGGGATGACTTGTTAAGCTTTCATTCTGTTTTAAGTGTTACTTCTTGTCTTTCTTCATCTGTGAACCTAGACTACAATAGTATCTTCTTCTTTTTTAATACTTAAGCCTAAAAGGCTGCAACAAAAGAAGGATGCAATTTCTCCTAATGTGATCATCAATTAGCTCATCACATTTACAGTTTCTGCTGCACTTTAGGCTCACACAGCATCTATACATTAAAAACTGACAGTCTAACATTAAGAGCTCACCACTGACTCATAATCCTGCATTGCCTAGCAACCTTGTCCACATGCACAAGTGTGGCACAGCTGCACAGGAGAACAACCCAGGCCACTATAGTAGAAGAATCTGTCCTTCTTTCCAACATTTGCCAAAGCTTTCTGGTCAATCTGCTAGAAAAGGCCTAAATGAATAGGAAAAAATAATAATTGAAAATATGTTTAAATTTAAACATGTTTTTGATTCTATATTGTAAGGAAGAACTGAAAAAGATAATGGAATTAATAATATTGTATAATCTAAGGTAACCAGAAAGCATATGGCTCATTCTGTCATGCTGTGTGTAATTCATTAGGCTTCAAGGGATTCAGGTTAGCAAAATATTGTCATGTACTTAGAGGGGTTGTAGTCCCCCAGATTATTTGTAAATGCAGCCACTATTTTAGAGTAACAATTTAAAGGCAATAGAGAATGGAAATTTCCAACACCATTGCTCTGGGTCAAGGTCAATTGTGACTCTATTTATAGCACAAAAGGGGGAATGTGGAAATGACATGAGGCAGTTACACTAAATGGTAGTCACGTTTTAGAATATGTGCTATGCAAGTAGGAGGATACTGAAGGTAACTCCATTTTGAGGGCCTCATACCATTTAAAGTGGACTCTGACCCACTTAACCTGCCACTAGTGTTTAGTGAAGTGCTAGGGTTGTACAAGATAGGCTGAAGCCAAGAATATCTTGGATCAAGGACTAATCCTTCAAATTATCGCATGTTGATGTTCATCCAAATAAACAAACCAAATAACCCATCCATCCATTTTCCAACCCGCTGAATCCTAACTACAGGGTCACGGGGGTCTGCTGGAGCCAACACAGGGCACAAGGCAGGAACCAATCCTGGGCAGAGTGCCAACCCACCGCAGGACACACACAAACACACTCACACACCAAGCACACACTAGGGCCAATTTAGAATCGCCAATCCACCTAACCTGCATGTCTTTGGACTGTGGGAGGAAACCCATGCAGACACGGGGAGAACATGCAAACTCCACGCAGGGAGGACCCGGGAAGCGAACCCGGGTCTCCTAACTGCGAGGCAGCAGCACTACCACTGCGCCAAACCAAATAACCTTTATTTTATAATGCACTTTTCTATAGTAAATAAAATCCAAAAGCTCTTTAAAAGTAACAGAGGTATCTTATATTTTTTAAGTGAGATAAAGTAGAGCTCGAGCAAGCTTAGTGATTATATTATATTATATTATATTATATTATATTATATTATATTATATTATATTATATTATATTATATTATATTATATTAACACTTTTTTGTGATGAACCAGCACTGAATGAGGCAGACGTTATTCCCAGGTCTCAATTATGCAGACATCAGTATTCACTTATACTAGAGAAAATTAACAGTAGATTTGGCCATTTACTTTAAGGTATATTTTAAATTAGTGAAAAGAAACCAAAACAGATATTGCATGAATTATAGCTTCCAACAAATGTGCTTCCAGGCTAGAATCAACCCAAGGTCCAAATGTTGTGAAACAGTAATTATTATCCAGTGCACAACAGTGCAATCCATTCTATTTTGTAACATTACATGTGGTCAGTAGTAGGCGTATCAGAGCCCAAAACCCCAGACAAAACCACTCCAAATGCAGTCCTGGGTTCAAATAAAGTATTTTAAGACATAAACTTCCCCTTCTTTATTAATTTTCTCTTCTTCTCATTCTCCTTCTTCACCACTTCATCCAGGTGAGCTTTGCCCAACTCCACACCCGACTCTGACTCACCTAAGGTAGTTGGAATGCTCCATTTTAACCTGGGCATGGGAGTATTTCTGCCAGATTAACACTATAACCTAGAAGTAGTTAGAAAGAACTTCCCACTGACAGGGGAGCCTACCCTCAACTACTCCCTCTAGCAGCATCCAAGGACTCCAATTGTGCTGCGCATCAGAACTCCCATGCACCCCTGAGGGTATCCAAATGGCAGTCATGGGTAGCAGAGGGATGCTGCCACCCAGTGTATTGGCACAGGGAAGCAGTCTCCTTCCCTCTGTCCTTTAGTTATAATGGTCTCCTGGCTGAGAAAAGTACCACTTCCAAACCCAGCCCTGATGCCCATCTGTCTGTATCCTCCTTTACCCATTACACAATGTTTTGAGACCTTCTTAATTTAATTCAAGGTCCTGTTCAGGATCCAATTCAGGACACATGGCAGGAAACAATTTTGGACAGAGTCCCAGTCCATTGCAAGACTCGCTGCCACAGTCCAATTTACAAGTTCTAACTATACTAACGCACATCTTTTGGGATGCAGGCTCCACAGGGACAACAACCAGGAGTGGAATTTGAAATCCGAATGCAGGATGCAATAGGTAGTAGTGGTTACCATACTATCCTATATTTTTTTATTAATCTGAAACTCTCTTAATTCTGTTTGGGATTGTGGGGACTAGAGCCTACACTGGCTGGATCTATAAGGCAGCAGTGTTGACCAGTGAGCCACTGTACTGATGCATATCATATGAAAAGGTGTAAGATCTGAACACTGGGTCCTTGAGGAAGCAACAGCGCTATCTCTTATACTACCATATATATTATTACTGTATATAACATTCTCAAACTATTTAATACAGTTCAGGGTTGCAGGAGGTCTATCCTATTATGTGCTACAGATTGGAGCAGCGAATAGCATAACTCCAAAGCTGTGGGTGTGAAACCTGGTCCACTAACTGTATGTGGAGTTTGCATGTTCTTCTTGTATCTATGTGTGTCTTTCTCCAGGTACGCCTGTTTTCCTACCACATCCCTAAAACATGTAGCTTAAGCTGATTCATGACTCTGGTCTGAGCATGTAAGTGTGTGTGCCTTACAATGGACTGGGGTCTACTCTAGGGTAGCGTCCTGCACAGAGTTCCACGCTGCCAGGATTGGCTCCAGCTCCCAGTGCCTATAAACTCAGTGTTTACTAGATTGTTTCAATGAAGTTATATTTTAAAATAACTGGATGGCATTTCCATATATTTATATGTTGCATAAGAGACACAAATGTTCTGTCAGACAGGATGTCAAAGATTTCTCAAAAATCCAAAATAGTGATTCTGGTTGGTCAAGAGTAAAATTATAAAAAAATTCTCTTGCAGATCTTGGAATATCAGAGCACTGTCTTTCAAAATGAACACTTTATTCCCTTTAAATGTATGAGGAGGCTTATTTGAACGATTTGTACAGAACACTTTTAATTAACAAAGCTTTTAAGATCTTGTCTCAGACATTTCTTGGCTGCAGCCGTTCCTTCACAATTCTTGCACTTAGTCTCGCCAGACATAAGTGATAGCATAAGTAGGTCAGAGTGATACTATTAAACAGTAAAGGAGAAGCAAACTATATTACTGATGAGGCATAATGGCCAGTGCCAAGAAAAGCAACAGATTTTTAAAAAGCAAACATTTGCATTTGCCCGGTAGGCACAACTACTTGAGTGTTTTACTCGTCTGATTTGGGCGTCGATCGTGCGCTCGGGAACTTGCAGACAAGCCCCTCATCTCTGTGTCTCTGTATGCTGCGAATGAAAGCACAGCCCATAATCTTTGCGTAGTCTCTGAACATGTTGGATCTGTCCTTAAACCACTAGCATCGCGCTTAGGCCGGTACAATAGAGCACAGTGGTTAAAATCGTTCTTATCACCTATAACATCCCTGTTCCTCCGTCTGAGGAAACGAGGCTAGGTGAATCTACTGTACTCTGGACGCCACGAAATACTTAAACGCAGCCGAGTGTCTCGAAGTGTCGACCAACACACTTTTGGAAAATCGATTTCTTAACTCCCTCGGATTATTGGGCAGAACTCTGCACTGGTGGACGGAGCGTGACGACTATCCCATATTCCCGAGTGCGTGTCTAAGAAACTTACTGCCAGGGGTATTCCATCGAGACTCGTGTGTGTATATACACAATGTGAGTGAAAAAAAATCTTTAGAGAAAAAAAAATAACAAATATGCCCAGTAGTATAAGAAAGCTGCCGATTGTCTGGAAGAGCAGTGAACAGGTAGGTGCATTAATCTTCCCTCCCCTTGAAGAGCCGAGCTACAGAGGTATAATTTCCACCACTACTAAAGCTGGGGGTTCGTTGTTATTGATTTTCAGGCTAAATGCGGCGGCGTGATCGAAGCGATTGCTCCTTCTGGATTTAACGGCTGCTTGATTGGACGGTGATGCCAATTTACATCATCAACCGAACACTTCCAGAGGCGCATGGTAAGTCTTTCAGGTATAGTACATGACGGTAGCGCACGGAATTATGTCTCTTGTTGATATCACAGGCACCTTTTCCAGGTCTGACAGACTGCATTTGTGTTTACCGCATACGCATTTGCTTTGCTGTGCGGCGGTTTGCTCACATCCTCACACACACACACACACACACACACGCACACACTCAAACGCACGCAGGGAAACGCGCGCCCGATACAGAGGATAGGGTCATGCTTTTGTCGATTTTGTTTGTTTTGTTCTTTACGCAGACTCTGTATGTCTGTAGTTAATGACCATTCGTTCCAAACCTTGGCGGCACCAACGGGAACGCAGAAGTTCTAACATGAACACTTAAGAATTTCAGTAGCATCGCTCAGTTGTGGCTCGGGGGAGACTGGCTGGCAAGTGTTTGTTCAGTCCCGTGGCGGTGGGCACGGGTGAGTGATAGCAGGTCAGTATATCACCTTCGAGGAGTGGGTTTACCCCTTCACATATATGTGCACGCGTGCAAACGGCAACCCCTGCAGAATAGGACGAGGAAGACAACTTTTAGCATGTACAGATGCTGCTTTTAAATGTCATTTGATAACACATCCAGTGTATCGGGCCCCACATCACTCAGGATTATCTAAAGCATCGCCAGTTAGTGTTTGTGAGCGCGACTTGGCATTCTTAATAAAGTTTTTAAGAATTAACAGTCACTTTAGAAATTTCCAGATACACGATTTTGCACTCCACGTTCACCTGTATTCGGCTGTGCTTGATGCCGCATGGCCCCTTCAGTTGAACAGGTCAACAAACGGATGAATGGATGGATGTACAGAATGGTTGTAAAACGAACGTAGTATTAAGGGGATTCGATTTATGTCCATCAATTCCAAAATGAATGTCGCTCAATCTTACACATTCTTTGTGGAGGTTGCACTGATTTACAAAGAAATGATCCTGGCAGACCCTTTAATGAAAATGTGGGTCCAGTAAATTGGGGGGATGAATGTGCAGTGTCATTCTTCTAAACAGATCTTTGATGGAACGTGACATTTACACACACATATGTGTGCGTGTGTGTGTGTGTGAAAAAATCCAGCCATTATCCAAGCTTTTCTTATTAATTTCTGTAACAGCAAACCTCTCATGAACAAATGTTAGTGGTTTGATGATTAGCTCTTGCCTGCTTTTATTGACACCTCACAGTTAACTAATTGCTTTTTTTTAAAATAAAAAAAGATCAAACACTTCAACTCTAAACAGTTGTGAACAAACCTGATAGAAAAAATGGACAGTAAATAGTGTTGTGTACACTATTATATGTGAGATCAATATGTGTCTTTCTGAATTTTATGAAAGAAACTCTATTAGTAATAATAGATTGCAGGAAGACAACTTTGTGTGCAATGCCTTTACATGAAAAACGTATTGGACTGAAGGCTGCAACAATCCAGGATCACTGAAGAAACCTTTGGCTTAGCCAAAAGGTATAACAGGCGCGTGCAATTACTAAAACACAACTTGTCTTCTGGTGTTCTGTCCAGAGCTGTTTCATGCCTAGTGCACCCTTGGATTGGTTGCAGATAATGGTTGTATAACTGGATCAATCTCCCCTTTCAACAACTATATGTAGTTGTTGAAAAATTGCTTTAGAATTTTCAGTGTTATATTTTGTTAGAAAATTTCTTTAAAGCAAGCTTAAGCTTAAATTTATGATGTAACAAATATACAGATGTAATAATAACAAGAAATATATTTCTTATACTTTACCATGCTTTATCAACTCAAGGACAAAGACTGCTTTAAAAGGCAAAGTCACAGCAATTTGTTCAAAAGTTTTGTGTACACTGAAACTGTATTTACATGCTAACTTTGATACTCATATACAGTATAGTTACAGGTCTCATACTGAGTACAAAACTGGGTAAAGTAGTTCAACTCAATTAGATTTAATTTGATTACCGCCAGAGACAGCAGTGCAAGCAATAAGTTTCCTGATGTTCTCTGGATCATCATGTGTCCACAGCTACAGACAGAATGTGGCAGTTCCAACATATTCTAAATTGTCAAGACTTTTTGACTATTTTGTAAGCAGTATTTGATTTCTAATAATATGTTGATGACAGAAGCAGATATTCTTCATTTTTATAAACTCGTGTAAGTATATTTGCTATTAAAGATACAGTGTAATACAAAATTGGATTTATCCTTATATTCACCACTTTTTCATCATTAAGCTAATCATTGTTTAAATATTTCAAGTTACTATTAAAATACTGTTTTAAATGAATGCTCATCTTATGTTACAGATAACATTTCTGTTTGCTACCAGAGAACCATATTCCACAAACTATTAGATATAGTATATGGCATAATGTAAAGTAGCTTATTTTTTAACAGTGATCTTTGCTAGACAGACAAATTTAACTGTTGTTATATCACACTAATACATTCTCCTTTAATGCTTTTATTTGAAATGGGTACATTTCTGCATATATTATACTCACAAATAATTCAAGCACAGTAAAATGCATACTGTAAGTTAGGCCAAAATTCATATAATATTGTCAGCTGTGAGTTGAACACCAGGCGTGGAGGACAATTGATGTTCTGTACGCGTTTAAGGAGTATGGAAGTGGGGAAATGACTTATATAAAAGAAAAAAGCTTTTATGGAAGTAGGAAAATGACATATTAAAGAAAAAAGCTTTTTAACAACTACATCATAAATCTGGTATTTGTTTGATATAACTCACTAACAGCAGCAAATTCAGAGTTTAGGAGCAGTATTCTTTCAGCATATTAATGTCAGAATGGGGTGTAAATACAATTACTGATACAACTACTTATGCAGATAATGTAAGTCATAAAGATTGTAACTCCTACCCAGAATACAAATGATACAAAAAGAGATAAACAAAATAATATGTTCAGATTGATGCAGAACTGTATTGTTGTTGTGGCTGTCATGGTTTTGTATAGACTTTCAAAGTTTATTTTGGCAATTACAGAGGATGATAACTTATCCTTTTACATTATTAATGAAGGTACTGTAATTTTTGGACAGCTCAGTGGTAGAATTTTTAATGTTGCAGATCACAGCTCCAGGGAGTGAAGTTCAATTTCCGGTCTGGTTATGGTCTACATGGAATTTGCATGTTCTCCCCAAGGCCAGATGTGTTTTGTCCAGGTTTTTTAGTTCTTTCTGTCATCTGGTAATTGGTTTACTATGAACTGTGTGTGGGTGTGTGTACGAGTGTGTCCCAGTTCCAAGTCCATAGCTGATTCGTGGCTTGTGCCTGCTGACTCTTATCTTTGAAAAAGCAAGTTTAAAAAACTGACGGATTTTCAGGTTTTAAAAACAGAGTAAAACATCTTCAAAAGAAAAAAACAATGATCAAAATGCACAAAACACAATGTAATCTGTTGTGTGGAAAAGCATAAATATATGCAAAAAACTGAAATGAATAAGAATAAATTGCTGAAACAATACAGTCATTATGAAGCAAATACCAAAAGGCCATATTAATGTGTAGCTCATTGTGACACAGAGAGAGAAAGAAAGAGCACTAGAGGGAGACTGAATTCTCTTTGGTCTTTTGGTCCGAGAGTTCCTGTTTTACCTTCATTTATAAAGCTTGTGACCTAATATTATCTCTTGGTTTATGTGGATTTTCACTTTATTTTAGTTTTTATGAATTAGTGTTAATAGATTGTTTTTGTTTAACTTAAAATTAAAAAGTTGGTCCACAATCCAAATGGGTATTTCTGTAAATAAAGATAGTATAAGATCTTTGTCAGCATTGGTTTAAGTGAAGTTCAATGATATGCCTGTGTATAAAATACTAAGAGGCAATTGGCCACTTTTATTGCTTGCTAACTTCCTTTAATGTGAAGGATTTGTTAATCTTTACCCTCTCGTTCATCAGAGTTTCCCTTTATAAGGCTGTTACATTATTTTCCTCTACTAAGGCTGGGTACTTGTTGATCTTTCATTAAGGATCAAGGATCAGCTTGGTTGAAGTACAAAGTTAGGATCTTGGTTATGTTTGTTTCAGTTTCTAGACTTTTACAGTTGTAACTAAATTAAATATTTACTAAAATTTCTTTATAATTCCTTCAAAGTAATTAAGAAAAAATATATTTTACTCAGTTTTCTAAACAGTAAATTAATTATATCAGAATGGAGGTTTTTAAAATAATTTAAGCTTCTAAGTTTGAAACTTTGGATTTAGACATTAGACAGTTTATTAATTACATTTTATTTTTATTTTAGGTGTGTTGTTATGGGCAAATCAGAAAGTCAGATGGATATAACAGATAATAACGCTCCAAAATCAAAAAAGAAGCTGAGATGGACATCTTTAGAAATTGGGCTTTCCACATTGGTTGTGCTGCTCTTTATTGTAGTGATTGCTCTAATAGTTTTATATGTGACAAACACTGGAGGTGAGTACTATTGTTATTGTTTAATGTCAAATGATTTTTATTAATTTAAATGTTTGATTTTTCAAATAATGTAAAGCTGATTTTTAATATGTATAGCGAGTAGTGAATCTGTTCTGTGATATGTATTGTGTTTATTAAACGTGTATACAATAGGTTATTGCCAGTTGGCAACATATGAGTGAATGTGGACATTTCTGTGTTGATCCATGCTGATCTGATTCAAGCTTTATTTGCAATGGTGCTGGGACAGGCTCTGGCTCCTTGTAATTTTGAACTAAGATCTAAGTGTGCCTAGAAAATGGATGGACTACTGTATACATTTGTTTTCAGGAAATAATATAATTAAATCTAGCAGGACTCACTTATCCTCAATAAACTGAAATGTGAATTGCTACACATAAGGAAACAATAGCTCTTCTGAAAATAATGTAATACATCTTATGCAGTATGTTTTACACTATATTAAGACTCTGAAATGAATTGAGGAGGTTTGAGAATGATATATTAAGGTCTGTTGTTGTGTTTTGATCTCTTATGTTTTTAACATGTATTATGCCATTTCAACAAACAAGATTTGCCTGTAGTGGAGTGGTATTCTGTCCAGAGTTCTGTTTTTACACCCTGTGCTGGTATAGGCACTCTGCCCCACCATTACTTTATGTTGAAGTTGTCTGTTTTGGACAATAAATGAATGATCTTCCCTGAACTAACTCTCTGGAAATTTTTCATACTTCTTAAGAAACATTTGTAAACAGTTATTAAATATAAAATATGATTACATGCTTAAGAACAAAATAGTAAGTAGTAGAACTTTAGTATATGAACTGAAAGTGGTTTATATCAGCTTTATACCTAACATTTAACCACAAGGTGATAATTTTGTATAAAAACATTTTAGTGTTTGCACTTTAAACTGTGCCAGTGGCATTTGGACCCTGATAGTGCTTCTTGTTTTGGTTTTTCTTACCTGAAACTGATAACATGACAATCCCACTGGTCTGGCAATTCTCTAACAGATGGCAAGTTAAATCTAGCTCAGTGGTGCCAGCCTCATGTTGACAACATTTGCAATTATAATAACATATAAATGATTGATTTTTTTGCGATGCAGAATGCAAATGCATGGTGGTCTAAAGAATGATTTGTTCTGAACAATCTATAAAACATAAAACTGTAATGGCAGTTTTAAGAAAACTAATCCTAAGTTGAGGCTTTGTTTAAAATATTATAAACATGCATATATAGGGTACATGTGGTTCCTGGACTGGATACAATAAAAATAGGAAAGGAAAACAACAGATTTTTTCAGAGCTATTCTAGATTTCCCACTATTTTGTTTTCTATTCTGTTTAATAATTCATTCACACATTTTAAATAAAGACTTTAATACTGAATGTAAGTCAATGCAGCCTTTTTTAATTAATGCATTTAAGTTTTTCTCTTTTTTGTTATTATATCTGTCAAGTAATACATAATGTTTACTTTTACAGATGGTATATGCAAAACAGCAGATTGCACACAATCAGGTAAATTACTCTACATACAAATCAGTAGTTTTTCATTGCCTTTATTTTATTATATACAATTGCATTAAATAATCCTTTTCATCATTCAATTTTGCAGCGGCACGTATAATTGAAAACATGGATACAAGTGCAGAACCATGTCAAAATTTCTACCAGTATGCATGCGGAGGCTGGCTGAAAAAGAACATTATTCCAGAAACCAGTTCTCGATACAGCACGTTCGACATTTTGAGAGATGAACTGGAAGCAGTTCTGAAAGGTCAGTTGGATGTATCTAATGTGACCACCATATTTGCAATATGGACATGTCACAAAGGACGCTGTGTCAATTAATAATCAACTTACTATAGTAGTTCATTACAAGAAGTAAATCATTAAATTTGGCAAGCTTTATAGTTCACTAGATTTTTTTAATTGGTATAAAATTCAAAAAGCTTACAGTATTAACTAGTACTTGATGTAAGTTTAATTTAAAGTTTGCATTTTTGGCTGACAAATAACCATTACACTGACAATGTCCAGTAAAGGGGTTGTAACTAGACATTCTTTCCAAATGCTAAACTGAATGTGGACTTTTATATTCTACATTCAGGCAGTGCAATGGTTAACATTGCTCCCTAACACTTTTCTAGTCTTAGCCACTAGCTATATGGAGGAGGCACATCCTGGTTTTTATCCAGGTACTAAGGTTTCTCTCCCAAATCCCAGAAACATGTATGTGACTTTAAACTGCACCTATGTGGGTGAGTGTAGAAGTGAGCACCAGAGTACCCATATACTGATTGGCACCTAATAATGGTTTGCCACCTGACTTGTGCCTGTAACGTCCTAAGCAGGCCTTGACCATGGCGACCCATGAGCTGAAGTATTATCATATTTTTTATTTTCCTTGAAATGTTTGGGCAATTTCCTTATACAATACAGAGCCATGTTATTTGTAAATTTTGCCAAACATTAGTGTTGGTGTACTGCTGATTTTGTGGTTTTCATTTAATGGTAATATTTTGAATTAAGAATAGAACAACATGCATTGAATTTATAATTTGTATTCACTAGTACTATGCAGGTCTTAATAATATTGTGTAAAATATGTTTTATGCTAAGATTAACTATATAATGAATTTGAGAACTGGAAGTAATTGTACATGGTTAACTGAGTGAGAACATACAGTTTAATTTCTTTGACTGGTATTGAAAAAATGTTTAATGTAATGATGGCAAAGTACGTATTATTCATTTCAAAAAGTTTCCTATGAAGACTTGTTAATGACATTCAGGTATCATATTACAGTTTTATAAGTACAAGATTTATGAATAGGTTTGCAAATTTATTATCTTCTCTCTTTCATCTCTCTCATATTCTAAAATCTTTTCTTGATAAGGGTTGTGGAAGCAGCATGCCAAACAGGTTAGCCCAGACCTCCATGTGCCCAGTCACAGTCCTGGGGAACTGCCAAGAATTCTTAAGCCAGCCTGGAGATATAATCACTCCAGCATGTCCTGGATCTGCCATAGGGTCTCCACCTAGTGTGATGTGCCCAGAGCAGCTTCTGAGGAGCAACAACTCTACTCTGAGGCTCTCCTGTACTGCTGAGCTTCTCATTCTAGTCCAGTTACCCTGTGAAGAAACCTAATTTCTGTCACTTGCACTCACAATTTAATTCTTTTGATCATTACCCACAGCTCATGACATAGGTGAGGAAGTTAGTTTGACTGGTTTTGTCATTAGATTTAACTTCACCTTCACCACCAAGGACTGGTACAGCACCTGTAGAGCAGCTGCCGTCTCTCAAATTCAATTGTTGATCTCACAGTTCCTTTATCCATCACTTGTGAACAAAATCTTTTAACTCCATATTATGTGAAAATGGGTAGAAGTGAGGAAATACTAAGATCTACAGCAAGGCAGTTAAGCTGTTTACAACAAGAATGACATGTTATAGTTACAAATATGAAAGGAAAATATTTCAGAAAAAGTACAAAGACTCCAAAATGAAATCTATTGTTCACACACAATTATTAAGCAGTCCAGCTGCATTTTACTTTCCAGTCTGAACCTGCTGGAAGATGCAGGAATTGAGAGGGGTTTGTCTTGCAATTGTATCCCAGATTAGGGCAGCAGAGTAGATAGTTCTGATGTTTACTCTTTATTGCTATAAGAATGACAGTTGAGTGGAATTTCATTTGGTGAAGCTTATCTATACTAATAAAAGGCAAAGCTCTCACTGACTCACTCACTCACTCATCACTAATTCTACAACTTCCCGTGTAGGTGGAAAGTTGAAATTTGGCAGGCTCATTCCTTACAGCTTACTTACAAAAGTTAGGCAGGTTTCATTTTGAAATTCAAAGCGTAACGGTCATAACTGGAACCTCTTTTTTGTCCATATACTGTAATGGACTGCAGCTCGCTGGCCGAGGGAGGCGGAGTTGCGTATCGCGTCATCACGCCTCCCACGTAATCACGTGAACTGACTGTGAACGCAGTACGTAGAAAAGACGGCCTTATATGGCGTTCATTTATAAAACAGCGGACAGGCTGTGTAAAGGCAGCTTCACAAAAAAACAGATCCTTAACAAATTGTTATTGGTATATTTTCCCTCAATTTAAAAAGGTTTTCTTTTCTTCTTAATTAAAATTTAAAAGCAATACTTCACCTCTGCGAAGCCCGGGAATTTGGCTATATGCAGTGAGTGTGTACGCCTGATGATCCCAGAATTAGGGTGAAACACGTGTCGCGTACTCTTTGCATTATTTGACAGTAAACTATTTTCAACCATTCTATGATCTGCTTCTCACAACTGAAGGCACCGTGGCTGATGTTAGCTGACTTGCTGGCCAACCATAAGCGTTACCTGGTAGGTAACCACCCATACAATCAGATTGTGATTCAGACTACGAATGCTGTGAATGTAATTACCCCGATCTACATGCTGTCAAATAAACGAACCACACGCCGTGGCGCAATGTTAGGGGCTTCGCCTCTAGCGCTGACGTCCGAGGTTCGATTCCCGTAAGGGAGTGCAGTGAGTGTGTACGCCTGATGAGCCAAGAATTAGGGCGAAACACGTGTCACGTACTCTTTGCATTATTTGACAGTAAACTATTTTCAACCATTCTATGATCTGCTTCTCACAACTGAAGGCACCGTGGCTGATGTTAGCTGACTTGCTGGCCAACCATAAGCGTTACCTGGTAGGTAACCACCCATACAATCAGATTGTGATTCAGACTACGAATGCCGTGAATGTAATTACCCCGATCTACATGCTGTCAAATAAACGAACCACACGCCGTGGCGCAATGTTAGGGGCTTCGCCTCTAGCGCTGAAGTCCGAGGTTCGATTCCCGTAACGGAGTGCAGTGAGTGTGTACGCCTGATGAGCCAAGAATTAGGGCGAAACATGTGTCGCGTACTCTTTGCATTATTTGACAGTAAACTATTTTCAACCATTCTATGATCTGCTTTTCATGCCGTGAATATATATATATATATATATATATATATATATATATATATATATATATATATATATATATGTGAATGTATGTATGTATGTATATATGTATGTCTATATTTATATATATATATATGTGCATATGTATATATATGTGTATATATATGTAGATATGTATATATTTATATGTATATATATGTGTATATATATGTAGATATGTAGATATTTATATGTATATATATATGTACATATGTATATACAGTATATATGTAGATGTGTAAATTTGTATATGTATATATATGTATATGTGGATGTGTATATGTATGTATATATATGTATATGTAGATACTTGTATATGTAGATATGTATATATATGTATATGTATATATATGTTTACATAACCTCTTTAACACACTACTTCTCCGCTGCGAAGCGCGGGTATTTTGCTAGTACAAGTATAAATTCAATGCAAATAAAAAATGACACAGCATTAATTATCATTTCTGAGAAGGCCCAAAACAGCCATTTTAACTCAACTACACAGCCATATTCATTAAATCACTGTAGGAAAAAAATACAGATTCCATAATAAAATGAAAATGTGCATAATAAAGTGAAACACAGTTCAATATGGTGCACTGAGGCATTATGTGTACTGTTGCTGTGTACAGAATGGGAGAAGTTAGGGTAGAGAGGCCACCTTTCCAAACAAATGTGCTTTCAGTGCACCACTTCCCTCTGAGATGCGATCATTCCAATGCAGGTCAACATTAATTTCTTAGTTGTCTCGTAATGCAAGGTTGACCTTATGCATGCCTTGCAGTAAAGAAGATAATAATGCATAGAAAAACAGAAAATAATACTACCATCTCACCTTTTTCCTTCAGTAAATGTGCAAATATATTTTCAAGAATATGACCTAAGTTTGAAAGGGGCTATATTATTTTAATTGCACACTTATATCTCCTGAGTTGCTCTCTTAAATGTTCGCCAAGTTTAAGAGAAATAATGAGACAGAGTTCAAGAAGGTTAAATAATACACTGCTACAAGCAAGAACTAAAAAAGTCATTTGAGTTTTTAAATACAGTATTTATTGTTATTATGCAAATATTATGCTTCCATTTAGTGATTTGGGAAAAATAAACCTTTTATTTTTCAACACCATTCATTTTAAATTGTTAAGCAATAGACCCAACTATTGTAATGAGAGCTCAGAGCACAGTTTTGTTAAGGCAGTTCAGCTATTCAATAAAATAGTCACAAAGTTCGATAAAACAGTTCAATACTATAATGTTGTTAAATATTTATATATTGTAATTTGTTTTTTTATTACAGAATAATATTTATTTATTCCTTTGACATCAATTTGAAAAGGAGGCTTAACCCTTTGTACTATAATGATTATTTTCAATAATTTCAGATGAAGCTATGAAATGCTTTTCAGTAAAGACGATTGTCAAGTTTTCCTGCTTTAAATAGTCTAAAGTAACCTGATAAACCTCCACACAAAACATTGTAAAACCACCTCACTTAGAAGAGGTTGTTTAAGAAAGTCTCATTTGTCATGCTAATAGTTTAGGGTGGTATACATTTAAAAAACAGGAGTTTTTCATTGAAAGCTTAATAGAATATTATTATTCATCTATTATTATTATTATTATTATTATTATTATTATTATTAATCTATTATAGAAACAACATAGAAAGGAATACTATATAGTTTTGAGGAAAATATCCTAAAATTACCTTTAGTACCCAAGCTCCTCACTGCCAACACAGTGGCTTCAAAAATGGCTCAATTTGAAAAATATGTCTGCACGTTGGTGACTAAAGTGAAGAGGGCATAATCCGTAGCCAAAAATAATGATACTAGCATAGCATTAGAAAAGTAAATGAATCCAGAAATACAAAATATACCATTTTATAAAGAGGTTAACTGTGTCTACCTTTTACTGATATCAGTGAAAATTTCACAATTATTGTTTCGCTATTTACTATTTTCTGCAGTGGGCTGGTGCTCTGCCCGGGGATTTGTTCCTGCCTTGCGCCCTGTGTTGGCTGGGATTGGCTCCAGCAGACCCCCGTGACCCTATGTTAGGATATAGCGTGTTGGATAATGGATGGATTTACTATTATTGTGTACCATATATCATTATCAACAGTAACTGAACCAGTTATATAGGATGGTTAATATGCCATATGATTTTTGAATTTGATTGACAAATGAATTTCTTCTTCAAAGTGTTGCTTAGTTCAAGCTTGAGTGCTTGAGCATCATGGGTCCTAGGTAACCAGTTGTACCAATGTGCAAAAATCAAGACTGTAGCAACTCTGAGAAAACAGAATTGTTTGACTTTTAAAGAATACTCCTAAAATAATACACAATGTAAGTGTATTGAAATATTTACAGTATAAGAAATGAAAGCTAAACAGTCAAGTTGATTGACTGGTGGGCCTTCCCATTTATAGGTTTATAGGATCATTGTCACTCCATGTATAGAGTACAGTGAAATTCTTAATTACATGTGCTAGTCAACTAGGGCTGGGCAATATGTAAAATTCCCAGGTAAATCAGTCATTCTCCTAAATATCTATCGCCAGGTGACAAAGTAAGCCAACACTGCTATAAGTTTTCGATTTGGCCACAGGGTGTCCTCATTGTTAATAACCATAGACCTTTTAATGTAGAAAGGTACAACTGGAAGAATGAGTTGCCAAAAAGAAATTGACCTTGGCTATTCCTAACTAACACATTGGCTTCAAAGCAAATGTACACCATCCAGCAGACTTCATGAGTTTAGCCAGTGCTGCTACCACAAGCATTAAAGGCTTGTCTAACCATCAATTAATTACTGACACATCTGTATTTAGAAAAGCACAAAATTTAAGCAGGGTAGAATGAATGGACACAATGGTACTACAGCCATTTGACATTATTGTGAATACATTAAGCTGGCTTTACACATACCCTCCAACATGTCATTTGAAAGCATAAGTATCATTCTTACTAAGTCACATATGCCAGCATTCAACTTCTCCAAAACAGCACACCTGTACAGAAAATAGTCTGTTATAAACTGAAGTTAAATTAAGTGCCATGTCTTAACGCTGTGATAATCTATATCAGTTTCTTTTTGGGGTAGTAACAGGGATGTATGAGAAATAGATTGCACAGCTGCACTGAGTTGCTTCCCTTGTGGGCACCTGATGTAACTATCCTACAGGACTGATCGGAGAGCCTAACACACTTTCCAAACGAACTGGCCCACTGATGGGTTGCTTGTTTAAAAAAGATCAAATAACAACAGTTGTAACATGCTTTTCGACAGGTATATATTTTCGAAATCTCATGTTTTTCCTCTCGGCTGCCTAAGAGACTGCAGTCTTTGGCAAATATAGAAAAATATGAGGAGATGCATGCAAAGGCTGTGTAGCAATATCAGTTAGTGGATTCAAGCAGAATTTTGACTCGCCAGTCTTGATTTCATTAACGTATTCGAAATGCACACTTGTGGCTTCAACTACAGCTGTCAATATTACAGTGCATTCTCTGCCTCTCTGTTAGTATTTTTGCCACTGGAAATGAAATAAGGGCTGTGTCTTTTAACTAAAGAAGCATTTAACATTTCTTGTGTAAATGCAAAGTGTTTACATCCTATTCATATACAATCGGGAAACATGTTTCTCTTGAAGACAGAATATTTACCACAGGTTTAATTAACTGGCTCAAATTATTGACAGTGGACCGCCTATCGGCGATGTAAGTAATCTATTGCCTTTTGCCAATTGTATAACCTATCAGCACAATCATATAGTCAACAATCAAAACATATTGCCACTCTCCAGCACCATGATTAACTAAAGAAATCTCATGTCCTATATGTCATTAACGGACACTTAGATCTATATTTAGATGTAAGGATCTGTAAGCAGTACTTTATTTTGTGATCAGTCCTCTTTAAGCATGGGACTTGCCAGGTGAATACGTTTAGTTTACTAGATTGGAACTTTTGAAAAAAACAGTGGTTTTAGGTCTCAGTGACTTCAATTGTTTGGGGAATAAATGTCAGCGTTTTAGTATGAAACCAAACGTAGACAGTGTCAGCTAACTACATCATCTACTCACACACACTCACATTGGAAAAATTAAGAATCCTCAGTTCATCTAACATTCATATCTTTGGAGATGCAAACTCCAAACAGACAATGACCAGGTGCAGAATTTGAACCCATGATCCTGGATCTGTGAGGCACCACTCTATTGCCCAGTGGAAGTGCAGTACTTTTTAATCTTAAACTGCTTATTTATTGTTTTTCAATTTTCAAACTCTCTAGAACTACTTTGCATTTATATTAAGATTGGAAGACATTTTTAAGAAGTCAAATAGTAGCTTGTAGAGCAGAGATTTAAATAGTGTTTAACCACAGCTGAGTAATCGCACTTATGACTTAAATAGACTTAAACATTCATCTCATGTGAGTATGTGCTGTTCAAAATGGTTTAAAGTTCTTTAAAATTACAGTTGACCAGATATTAACAGGAATACTCATATTTTTATCTCAGCTTTAAGTAGAGTTCATTTTTCTTTAAAATGATTGCCAGTATTTGCCAGTGTACTTGTGTTTAGAAATCTGTAGCAGTTTTTTTTTTATTCTAAGCTTGCCACAGGATTAAGCTGCATAAAATCTCTTTTTGATCTTTACTGGAAGCTGGGAATGTGTGGGAGATAAGAACATTGATTAAATATGCATGAACTTTTGGAACTGGACCATAAATAAATAGTGTGTTCCATTTATTACTTTTCAATTGTATCACATCACTACCAATTATATAAATTAATTAATTCCATAGTCTTCCATAGCATTACAAAAAAACTTTTTTTTAAATAATTTTTATTGATTTTAATTTAACATTTCATACAATCAAGTCAAACTTAACAGAACAAAATTCAACCCCCTACCCCAAGGGAAAGATAGGAGAGCCAACAACCAGAGCAAATCTTTAAAAGCAGCAAGGAAGGAAAAGTATCCTTTTCCCTGATTTAGAAGCTTATTCTTAAATGTTATTGATTAGATCATGCCATATTTTTTAAAAAAAGTTTTGAACAGATTCCCTAAGTGACAATTTGATTTTTTTCTGATTTCAAATAGTTTAGGATATCATTTACCCACTGACTTAAAACAGGTGGAGTAGGATTCTTCCAGTTGATCAAGATAAGTCTACGTGCTAGTAGTGAGGTAAAGGCAATTACAATCAATTTGCCCTTCTTTACTTTAGGCCTATCTGGGAGTGCACCAAACACAGCTGTTAATGGGTTAGGAGTGATTGTGACACCAAGGCTGTCTGATAGGCATTCAAAGATTTTTGTCCAAAATTATATTAATTTGGTGCCCACCCAAAACATGTAGCCCAGTGAGGCTGGAGCTCAATTGCAACGTTCACGGGTTGGATCTTGCCCTGGATACATTTTGGACAATTTTAAATGAGGTAAATGTGCTCAATAAAGGATTTTAAGCTGAATGATTGAATGCTTTGAGCATATGAAGCTAGAGTGTATTCTATGGCTTCCGCTCCTTTTCTGAAATATTAAGTGAAAAGTCTTTACCCACCACATCCTAGGATCTTTGAAAGGAATGGACTTTAAAATGTTTTTATATATTGTAGAGATGCTGTGATCTGAGTCTTCAAGACTGATCAATATTTCTTCTGGAATAGAAATAGGTGGAAGGTGAGGAAAATTGGGTAGGTTACATTTAGCAAAGTTTCTGATTTGAAAGTAGTAGAAAAATTGTGTTGATGAGAAGTTAAATTTGAAACTTAATTGTTTGTAAGATGCAAAGACATTAAATACAGTATGTACAATCCTCTAAGTGTTTTAATCCCAGAAATTATCCAAACATTATATACAGTGTTTGTTTGAAAGGGCAGAAAAAAATGGTTATCATGTAGAGGTGCAACAGATAAAAGCTGTCTTAAAGTGCATTCTACGTTGGTTCCATATTCTGAGTAAATGAAGGGCAATTGGATTATTAGTGTATTGACATTAATTTCTATTTACTGGGCCAGAAAGCAGAAACTATAAGGAAGTACTACAAGATTTTATTTCTATTGCAGACCTGGCTTTACATTACAAAAATAATTTTAAGGCTGTTTTGAGCCGTAGAACATTTTAAATGTTTCAGGTAAAAGTGATGCAAAGTATAACAAAGCATATCACTTTTAAGTATTAAATATTGCATTCTAAATGATTTCATTTGTTAGTGTTCATTTTATAGTCTTATTCTGTGTATCTATTTATCTAAACAGTTCTGTTTGTTAAAACAATCTAATTGAAACGTAGGTAGTCGGAGGCAGCACAATGGTGCAGTACACAGAGCTGTTGCCTCACAGTTCCAGTTCACCACCTGACATGGTCACCTTGACAGTAGAGGTTACATGTTATCTGCCAGTCCAAGTTAAGTTTGTCTAGATTCTTACCATGTTTGTTAGGTTAATGGGCTACAACGTATTGGCCCAGGAGTGTGGTGATACAAGCTTAAGTGTACTTTGTGATGGTGACTAGTAATCTAGTGTTGGTCCATGCACTGTGTCTAGAGCTTCTGAGATAGGCTTTGGATCTCAGTGACCTTGAGATAAATACCATATACAAAAAACATGGAAAATATATTCATATGAGCAAAATCATATGACCCTTTCCTTTACCGCCACAGTTTGTGCACAGTCAGGGCTATTTTTCAGTCAATTTAAAGTATCACATTCTGTTTAACAAAGTAGACCTAATTATGCCTGTTTTACACAGTATTGTTATTATCTCACCATTATGTGTGTTATATTTGGCTTTTTAAGGTATAAGGAAGTGGTGTACTGCTTCATGGTGGTGTGTCAAATTAGACAAAGTTTATTTTTTAGAAAAGAAAATTCCAAAAATATTTTTTTCACCCAAACCTTTATTGTTGAATTCACTATATGTATATTCCTACATTCAGTAAGTAAACTAGTTACAAATTAGCCAGTCTTTTATATGGTTTAACATCCTTAAAATCATAAAACGTAATGAACATGCAAAGGAAAATTTAAAAGCAAAGCCATTTCTTTTTAGCTAAAAATTGGAGATGCATATTGAAAACAGCAAGAATCTTTCAGTATGTAGGATCCTGTGGTAAATCTCAGAACTGAAGTAATATTTAAAAGGCCTGATAGTTACATTATAATTTTTGAATGGCAGGCAGCATAATGGTATATCTGTAAATGATTATTTTTCATGATATGAAAAATGTTTTGTATTATGATTATATAGACAAGGTAGCCTCAGATACACAAATAATTGTTTCCCCCCAAACATACAGAGCATATAGTAAATATAGTAACTGTCAAAAATAAACAAAAACATCAAAAAAAAAACTTTCAAAGGCAGACTTTTTTGTTCAAACCAGTGAACGTTCCAGATGAGCATTGTACATAGCAATGAAACTGACAAAAAGGTATCAGCTAAAAATAAACAAATAAACATAACAAAACAGAACACTTTTTACCATGGAGCAGCACCTACAAATAATAAAAAAGCAGCACAATTTATAAAGCAACAGCACTAAACTTAAAAGTAGCCTTTGTATGTCTTTCATCCCTTGTGTCTGTATTTTTGGCAGATGTTCATTCTTTTATTTGAATTGCCTGTTAAAACCTGTGTGTCCTGTAATCACAGGGCTGGAGTGTACAATGATTGTATTAAAATGCAGAAGCATGATCAATAGGCAGAAAATTGCAGTGCACATGTCAAAGGTGAGGCTGACTCTGGAAGGCAGGGTGTAGTCTTTTGGATGGGATTACTCTTTACTTTGGTTTTATAAGGAAAATAGCAGCTTAACGAAAGCAGTGCATTTGCATTTGAAGGTGGTACATTATACTGCACTGTGAGTGAAGGATGTATTGACTATACCACCTGATATATAAATGCTGAATATACAAAAATTACTTAAAACATCATGTTACTTTTAAAGTTGATCCTGCTGAGTAAAATGATAGTTGAAGTTTATTGCCCACAAGTACAAAAAACAAAAATTTGTATTTGAAGGAGTTGTTAGGTGTTTTTGTACATTAAAATGTTTAATGTATTTTTGTGGCAAAATGGAATTTGAATTAAAGAACTACAGTATAATGAATATTGGAAATTTGAAATGATTTTTTGAATATTTGTCACAGTTTAAACCCAAGGTATCTGCTCTGATAAATGCTGATATTTATTAAAGCACATTGCTGGTTCTTAAAGTCAAAATGAATTTAGATAGATAATGCAAAAATTACCACAGGTAATGTTTAGTGGTTAAACCAGGTGAAATTCCACCAGACGTCTGACATAAGTTGATAAGAGAGCATATGGTATATATGGTATAAATATGGTAAAGATAAAGCCAAATAAACTCTGGCTGAACCTAATTATTAATCAGGACCCTTTGTGTGCAGGTTTAGATATAATTTGAAACAATCCTGTTGATAATTTCCTATATGACAGTTATGTATACAAAAGTACACCAGTATGTACTCATTTTTGGAAGCAATATAATTAAAACAGTAGATGAATGTGTAAGATAACCACTTTACTGATGCTTTGTGTTAGTAACACCAAAGCAAGCCTTTGCTTGTTACATAAGACTTAATGAGTAATAGATGTATTTTTTCAGTGCCTTAACTACTGTAAAGTGTTACCAGCTTTGCAGTGAATAATTATACTTAAAAAATTTGCATGAATTTACATCTGTATCCTGCATTGTAATCCTTCTTAATACTTCTATATTTCTAGGCTGAAAAAGAATAACTTTGTAGTAGTAGTAGTAGTAGTTGCAATGTCAAATATACAGGGTACAGTAAAATTCCAAACTGTATGTCTTGATGTTTAGATAGTGAGTTTAAATGGCTCATTTAGTGTTTAAGCATTGAAACATTTAATTAAGTACATAACTAGAGGGATATTATAAGCTTTGGTTTATGACAAGCATCATTTGCACACAAGTGCTCCTGAACAATATGCTTTTGAATATCTCCTAAGAGTAGCACATAGAGAAAAAAACAGTAATAGTCTCAGAACTACTTACTACTATTTGATAAATGCAAAATAAACAATCTAATAACAATGACTGATAATTTATTTATTAGTCTGTTATAATTTAATGGTGTGGTCAATAGTATAAGAAGCTGCACTTAAATCTGATGTGTGTAATGAACAGATATAGAACTAGTGCAAGAGGAAGAGATTGGGTCTTTCCTTTTGGGATGAAATAGAAGTATCATTGTTATCATGATGGTCAAAATGCAGGAATTGTTAACTTTTTATCAGAGTTTTCAAAGGCAAAATCAAAAGAAATTTATAGAAAAAAATAGATCAAATAGATCAAAATTAGAAACCTTTCCCAGTGCTACTCTCTCATGGAATCTTTCCCTTTTGTTGGTCTTAGTTTGGACACTTCTCTATGTGTGCACTGCCTTCTTTTACAGTAAAGTTCCATTGTGTTGATATCATGTGCCTCACAGATATGCATGATGCTGCCATGCAACTCACCCAATCTGTAGCTAGAAAACAACAACACCTATTAGAAAACACAGATATTGTTAAATAAATAATTAACTTTCCAAACAAAATGAAAAATTATAAAAGTCCTGATAGAAGTAAGTATCTGATTTATCTCTATTTCATTCACAATTAGCAGGAACTGTGGGCTTTTAGAACAGTTACATTAGAACTTGAGAAATGTTTTGACTAAAGTAGTCCATTTAACTCAAAATAGCGTATCATTCTTGTGTTCACATAATTCTTTATAATACCTTTGAAATGTAAAGGTCCCCAAATTACTCCTGTCTACTATACTGCTTGATAACTTAATTCATATGTGTATATATTACTTGGTCCTGCGGTGGGTTGGCACCCTGCCCTGGATTGGTTCCTGCCTTGTGCCCTGTGTTGGCTGGGATTGGCTCCAGCAGACCCCCGTGACCCTGTGTTCGGATTCAGCGGGTTGGAAAGTGGATGGATATATTACTTGCTATTTGAAAAAATAATTTCTAGTATTTAACCTTAACCAGCTTCAATGTGTCTGCCCATTTTCTTTGTAAAGTTGTACGCACTTTTATCATGTTTCTCTCTTTGTTTAAACTGTAAAGATTAAACTGTTTCAATCTGTCCCTGCAGTTTATATCCTACATTCCTGCATTGGCATTAAGCCTTTATTGTGGTTTCTATCCTTTTTCAATATTTTATAGTCCATAACCAGAATATTTTATTTTTGGTTAATTATTATATGCATTAACTGTTTTTCTACTGTTGTTTCACACTTTTTGCAACTAATGAATCAAATCTTCCATGGCAGTACTTATTTAACCCTTAATGATAACTTTTTCTACCCATTTTCATGAAAATAATGAATGAAAGAATATTTTGTTTGCATTTTGGAGTATCAGTCAAATCTTTTTAGTTATTATTTTTTGGGACGAGGGCAACATAGTGGAACAGTGACCATGGCTTAATGTAGATTATAATTTCTTCTGACTGTTGAAGCATTTTTTCTTTATTCTGTAGGTGTTAGTTAATTCAGGACAGATATGAATATATATATGTGTGTGTGTGTGTGTGTGTGTGTGTGTGTGTGTGTGTGTGTGTGTGTGTGTACTGCACAATGAAGTGGGGAGTGATGCCTGCCTTGTGGAAAAGAATAGATTCAGACAGTGACTGGATGGATAACACTATCAAAAGGCACTTTATAAAGCACTCAAGATCAAAACAGAAGAGAGCCAGGCAGATAATAATAAAAATTAAAATGTATAACAAATAATTATTAAAAGACTGGAAAAAGCTAGCAAATAGCCTGAAATCAAGTATAAATATAAATCATTGAACCAAATATATGTCTGAGCTGAGTGGCAGTTGGGACAGATAGGCAGCACAGCAAAACCAGCATCAGTATAGTAAGTACAGTACAGTAAGTGCAACATAGTAATATATATAATAATTAAATGTAAATGGAATTTCAGGTTTGTTTTAAATATTATCACTGATGGGTGATGCAAGATCAGACATAGGCAGAGAGTCTGAGTAGAAGTCGCAAGAGTAAACGAACAAGAAAGCTAGATCTCAGGTATCTAATAGGATTACACAACATCAATGACAGAAATTTGTGTAAGTCTGGATTTACAGCTATCTAAGTTAGATAAAAGAATGTTGGAGGATTATGCTATATTAGTCAGGAAGCCATTATAGTAAAGACAGCTGAAAGCTGATGAGGTTGTTCCTGTTTGTCTGAGATGGGACTTGGGGAGTAGCATTTTGTGCTAATTGTAAGCTGTCAACAGGTTGTGCAGATTGATCATTGATAAAAGATTAGAGTAATTCAACTGAGAACTAACGACTGCATGGTAGAGTATTTCCATTGTGAGGTGAAAAGCTATGGTCACCATCTGTCAATGTTTTGTAATTGAAAGAATAACCTTTTGACTGGTGCTGAGTTGTGCAGTTCAAGGTTCACAATCCTGGTGATTACCTTTGTTGTTAATCCTATACAAAGCATTTGACTTTTCCTGGTATAAAATTTTAGATATTTTTCAGCGGGGTTAAGGAAATATGTAAAATGTAACCAATTTGGTATTCCACTAGTTAATACTGTAAAATATTTAGTCCAAATCTTTCTGAAAATTGCACTCCTTTTGCATTTCCTGAAAAACACAAAAATCTATAGCTGTTAAACATTTATTCAAAATAATCTTCAAGAAAAATTAAAGTAAGCTGTTTAGAACAATATATAACTGATAAATTAGTTTAATTCTTCAGCTGCCTTAAAGATAAATACATCTTTTCCTACTGTTGCCTTTGTAAAGTTTCCATGCATTCTTTAACTTACAGATGGCTTTTTGTTTTTATTTATGTTTTCTTTGTGCATGCTTTTTCAAATTTGAGACTGTGGAGAACCAAAGACTGTATCAAAAACAATGTATCAAAGGCAGGAACTCTCACGTAATTATAGTGATTAAGTTCTGTATTCAATCTGCTGGCAGCTAATTCTAAAACACAGATTGTGTGTTCTTCCTTTCATGAAGACAATAAATCATCCACCTGTTTTCAGTTCCTAGTTTGTGCTAATCATTATCCTGGACCTGTCCAGCATAGGATGTTTGTCCCAATCATAGAGAAAATATGCACATATTCACTTGAGGTCAGTCAATGGACCCTAATCTAATAAAATGCAAAAGGAAGCTAGAATTGACAAACACACACAGAACATGTAGACTCTAATAATAATAATAATAGTAATAATAATAATAGTAATAATTAATTACATTTATATAGCGCTTTTCTCAGTACTCAAAGCGCTATCCACACAGGGAGGAACAGGGAAGTGTATAAATTCTATCCACATTAAATAATTGTAAATGCATTTAAAATTTGATGTATAATAAATTATCTTAATTTTATTTAACACCTTTTAGTTTATTTACACACATCCAAAGTAGTTGAAATGTGTAGCTGAGAAAGGTTGTCATTTTTAATGTAAGATGAATAATATTTTTATACAAGTTCTAAACTGAAAACAACTTTTACAAAGATTTCAGAGCACATGTGCACAAAACCCTTACAAACATTTCTTATGCATTTTTTAATAGATCATGGATAATTCTTACCAAATTCCAGTAATTTATTAATTATTGTCTACAATATAAATAATTAAATGTTTATGAGTTTTCACAGTTAGAGCTTAGGCTTTTAGTTTTTCTTATGATTTCCTGCTATACTCTATTTTGTTTGGCTTTCACATTGCTGTGACCTCACTGCAGCAGAAGCTGATTCCTGCAGCAAGTAATCTGTTTTTTTTTATCTTTTTCTAATCCTTGATGGTACCCTCCTTGCACTTGGAAAGTTTTATTTACTTTTGATATTTGTCTTTTTTGTTCTGATATCTGTGTCTTTTTAGTTTGGGTTTCAGCTTCAGTGTTTTTTAGTCCGTTTGTGATTAGTTTTCACTAACTCTGTTTTTGTGGTAAGCTCTTTAGTTATTTATGTAGGGTCTCTTTAGTCATGTTGTTTTGCACATTATTGTATGAATTATGGTAGGTTTGTGTTCTATCAGGATTATAGTTGGTGCTGAATGGATAACTTGCCACAATCAGGGCTTCATCACAAAAAGCATTCTGGTTAGCAACATGACTAATCCTCGTTCTCTTGCCTAGTGCACTTATAATATAATATTCTTAAACCCACTTACTCAATTTTGGTACTAGATGTGGAGGGCCTATCCTGACAGAATCAAATATTGGGTGGGAAATAGTCCTAAAACAGGGTTCCAGACCATCACAAGGCATATACACACACACACAAAAACATCCACTCTCACATGGCTAGTTTAGTGGTACCAATTAATCTAGCCTGCAAGCCTCTGAAAATGTGGGAAAAAACAATGAACCTGCAGGAAAACCCACACAGACAAAGGGGCAGTGGCACAGCAAACATATAGAGGCACCCAAAGTGCCTTACCTTTTTTCCAAAAATTCTCATCAGTTATCATTTACCACACATTGTACCAAACACATGTGATTTGAAAGCATATGATTACAAGTTTTAACAGCAGCTGCCATTGGTCATATGATTGGAAATCATATGCTTTAAAATCACCAGTCACAAGCCGGTCCTTGAAAAGATGGAGGGCAGTTGGGTGGCAGAAGGAACAACTGGGCAGCGAGCCAAGCCGCAACATACAGTGCACTGGTGTAACAGATGCTCCCTCATCTCCCGCAAATTGGAGGGAGGGAGGGCAGTGTCTCCACACCCAAAGTGTCCCTCTCCACAGCTCTACAAAGTCAGTCACAAAAGTATATTTAATTTTTGAAAAAATATATATAAATATTTTGTGAATTTTTAAGCTTAACGAAACAGTGTATCATGTTGTGTGATGTTATAGGTAACAGATGGGCAAATGCGAACTCTGGATCCATGAGGCAGTCATGCTTACACTGCACCACAATTCCATGACCAGTGCACTAATGAGAAAGACAAATAAAAGTTTTACTTAAAAACGCATGCTGTATACAAAACACCATCACTGAATACAACTACACAAATGTCCTCAGATATGTTACCAGCAAGAACTGCTGTACAACTATGTCGTAATTCATTATTTTTCTTCGTTAACTCTGCGACAGAGGAAATATTTTCAGTAAATTATTAAATGGATTGACATGCTATATTTGGTAGATACCTTCGCCTAGGATGACTTCTAACAAGTTTGTCTGCATGAAATTCTTTAAAATACACTTTTCTTAATAAAATAAAAGAATATGAATTAGCTACTCAAGATAACCGGAACAAAGTTACTTTTCACTTATTAAACCAAGCAATAAAAATTCTTAAAACTTCTGGCTCTGATAATAGCTTGTAATTATACTACTACTAGCGACTGGGAGCCTGATCGAATCGGGCTACAAATTCTACGTTTGTGAAATCAATACTTCTCTGTAAAGAATTATTTGTTTCCCTGAAATGATTTTGTTATCATGGCACTGATTTGTGCCTAAAATACACCTTTTCGGCCGATGTAATGAAGAGCTTCCTGTATAAACGGGGCTGCGAGACATGACATATACATATAATAATAATAATAATAATAATAATACATTTTATTTATATAGCACCTTTCCCATGCTCAAGGCACTTACAGAATATAATAAAGAACGGCAGCGTATACAGTATATAGCATTGTAAAAACCAGATAAATAAATAAAGAAGATTAAGACAGTGAATTCTGAAAAAAAAACAGACAACATAATTGATGGTCTAGCACACACACACAGGTTACATTAGCATCTTGACAGAGACGTAAACTGAGAGAAGGGTAATAAAGTCAAATAGAGCTAAAAGCCTCCCTGAACAGATGAGTTTTGAGTTGTTTTTTAAAACAATTCAAGGAGTCAGCTGACCTGATTAATTTCGGCAGGTAATTCCACAGTCTGGGCGCTATACAGCTGAAGCCCCTGTCACCCATGGAGTGTAGATTAGTGTGGGGTACAACAAGATTGCCAGAATCAGAGGACCTTAGTGGGCAGGCAGGCACATAGTGATGGAGAAGGTCACTGATGTAGTTTGGCGTGAGGTTATTTAAGGCTTTGTAGGTTATTAGTAGGATTTTATATTCGATTCTGTACGACACAGGGAGCCAGTGGAGACGGAGCAGGATGGGTGTTATGTGCTCGCTGCTGCTTGTTCAAGTAAGGACTCTTGCAGCTGAGTTTTGAATCAGCTGGAGCTGTGATATAAGATTAGAAGGGGCACCTGCCAGTAGGGAATTACAATAATCGATGCGGGATGTGATAAAAGCATGGACAAGTTTCTCAGCATTAGAGAAGGAGAGGAAGGAGCGAACATGGGATATGTTACAGAGGTGAAAGTAAGAAAGTTTCTTAATGTGATTTATGTGGGCGGAATAAGAGAGTATATATATATAATTTATATATACAGTGCATCCGGAAAGTATTCACAGCGCATCACTTTTTCCACATTTTGTTATGTTACAGCCTTATTCCAAAATGGATTAAATTCATTTTTTTCCTCAAAATTTTACACAACACCCCATAATGACAACGTGAAAAAAGTTTACTTGAGGTTTTTGCAAATTTATTAAAAATAAAAAAAACTGAGAAATCACATGTACATAAGTATTCACAGCCTTTGCTCAATACTTTGTCGATGCACCTTTGGCAGCAATTACAGCCTCAAGTCTTTTTGAATATGATGCCACAAGCTTGGCACACCTATCCTTGGCCAGTTTCGCCTATTCCTCTTTGCAGCACCTCTCAAGCTCCATCAGGTTAGATGGGAAGCATCGGTGCACAGCCATTTTAAGATCTCTCCAGAGATGTTCAATCGAATTCAAGTCTGGGCTCTGGCTGGGCCACTCAAGGACATTCACAGAGTTGTCCTGAAGCCACTCCTTTGATATCTTGGCTGTGTGCTTAGGGTCGTTGTCCTGCTGAAAGATGAACCGTTGCCACAGTCTGAGGTCAATAGCGCTCTGGAGCAGGTTTTCATCCATGATGTCTCTGTACATTGCTGCAGTCATCTTTCCCTTTATCCTGACTAGTCTCCCAGTCCCTGCCGCTGAAAAACATCCCCACAGCATGATGCTGCCACCACCATGCTTCACTGTAGGGATGGTGCCAGGTTTCCTCCAAACGTGACGCCTGGCATTCACACCAAAGAGTTCAATCTTTGTCTCATCAGACCAGAGAACTTTCCTTCTCATGGTCTGAGAGTCTCTTCAGGTGCCTTTTGGCAAACTCCAGGCGGGCTGCCATGTGCCTTTTTCTGGCCACTCTACCATACAGGCCTGATTGGTGGATTGCTGCAGAGATGGTTGTCCTTCTTGAAGGTTCTCCTCTGTCCACAGAGGACCTCTGGAGCTCTGACAAAGTGGCCATCAGGTTCTTGGTCACCTCCCTGACTAAGGCCCTTCTCCCCCGATCGCTCAGTTTAGATGGCTGGCCAGCTCTAGGAAGAGTCCTGGTGGTTTTGAACTTCTTCCACTTATGGACGATGGAGGCCACTGTGCTCATTGGGACCTTCAAAGCAGCAGAAATTTTTTTGTAACCTTCCCCAGATTTATGCCTCGAGACAATCCTGTCTCGGAGGTTTACAGACAATTCCTTTATTCCAACTTCATGCTTGGTTTGTGCTCTGACATGAACTGTTAACTGTGGGACCTTATATAGACACATGTGTGCCTTTCCAAATCATGTCCAATCAACTGAATTTACCACAAGGTGGACTCCAATTAAGCTTCAGAAACATCTCAAGGATGATCAGGGGAAACAGGATGCACCTGAGCTCAATTTTGAGCTTCATGGCAAAGGCTGTGAATACTTATGTACATGTGCTTTCTCAATTTTTTTATTTTTAATAAATTTGCAAAAACCTCAATTAAACTTTTTTCATGTTGTCATTATGGGGTGTTGTGTGTAGAATTCTGAGGAAAAAAATGAATTTAATCCATTTTGGAATAAGGCTGTAACATAACAAAATGTGGAAAAAGTGATGCGCTGTGAATACTTTCCAGATGCACTGTATATATATATATATATATATATATATATATATATATATATATATATATATATATATATATATATATATATATATATATATATATATATATATACATAAGTACACACACACACATATATATATATATATATACATATACACACACACACACACACATATATATACTATTTTGACTAATGAAAGCACTCAACACTCTCATGAGTTCACATTCGTAACCGCTGTTTGTTATTGACATTCTTTGATCAGCTGCTTTGTCTGGGTCTAATATATAGATTTGAGCAAATTTTGATGTTTCACCCTCTCCGGGGTGCAAGGGTCCAGATTGATGGTATATTTGGCCATGTATTCTGTAACAATATGGACCATGACCTGGAGGCAGGGATATTTGTGCGCCCATGGATGCACATGCTAATGTATTGTTGTAGTTTCTGATATTTTCCAAGAAGTGCTTGGAGTTTGGGTCTAAATATGTCAACAGGTACTTAAACCTGTCAGGGTATCTGTAAGGGTTAATTAGAACTCGACCTTTATGGTAGCAATTGTATTCTCCACCTTGCTTGTTCTCACAGGTGAAGTTGAATGAGTTGCAATGTTTGCACAGGTTGTCAAAAGCGCCAGAGTGGTGCTCTGGAACTTCGTGCTCAATATCTGTGTGATTGCAAATGGCAGTGCCGTGCCGCAGAGCATTTTCATGCCGCAAGGCACGGGCTGCTCAATGTCTTTCAACCCGTACTGCATTTGTGGCTGCTCAAGCTTCTTCAGTTGCTTGTGCTCGGCTGGCACGATTTCTTTCAGCGTTAGTACCATTCTGTAGCGCACGTTCTTCATCTGTCCTTTGTGTCCAATTTGCTAGATTTCTTTCAGGGTTAGTAGCATTTGTAGCCGCACGCTGCTCATCCGTTTGTTGTGCACGTTACATACGTCTGGTCACACTAGCAAGTCCACGTTCCTCGTCAGTCATGTGACTTCGTTTCCTACGCATCCTTTCTGCGGCCGCTGCTGTTGTGGCTGCGTTGCAATCGTCACTCATCTTAGATCTGAGATCGACTAAAATTTAAACAATGACCGTTGTTAATACCCAGCCATCATTACTTATGCTTCTAACTTGTATTGCGTCGAGGTATTGAAGCGAACACCATACATACGGGGTATTGACGCGAACACCATACATACTATCAAATTATATATAAGGATATTTGAATACAGTTTTAAATTCAACTTTTCCTTCTTCAGAGAGACTGTAGAGCTATTCCTCTCAGGTTAGATTCTCATACAGTTCAAAAGTGTGCTGTTAGATTGATTAGCGCATGTAAATTATTTGAAATGGACTGACTCCTTGACCTGAACTGGCTCCTTTGTTGGTTCAGATTCTGTAGAGGAAGACTTGTGTTGAATAAAATGACTTTAGAAAATGTATATACGGATGAATGCTTTTTATCAATAAATCTTTTATTAATTATTGTTGAACAGTTGCTCTGCATTTTAAAGAGTTTACATATGTGCAAACTATCCAGTTTTTCCTGCATATAAGAGCCAATAGGTAAATCTGAATTTGCATTATATCAATATATGTGTGTGAGAAGGATCTACAATGGACTGCCTGTACATTTGGTTTTGGTCCCCAACCATCTTATTTAGGCTGCAATGGTATTGTAAACAAATAGGTTCAGGATCCAATAAAAAGAAAACTTAAAAATACAAACATTCAATGCCATTGAGCTGATTTTTTAATAGAACGCCAAGCTATCAATATGTACATGCACTTCCGTTTACCCAGCATTTTGGGTTAATCAAATATCTTGTAATATATTGTTATAAAGAAGGTCCAATAAATGTATTAACTGGAATTAAAAAATCCAGCCTATGCCGACAAGAGCAATAAATAAACCATTACATGTGAATGCAGTACTACTGGAAGTGAAAAACAAAGAAAAATAAACACTGTAGTGTGTTGATAAACTCAGTATAATTATACCTCTGTTCTGGAATTACTTAAGACCACTTGCTATTGTGCTACCTTTCGTTTTAATAAAAATGACAGTTTGGTATGTTGCAGTAAATCATGAAATGTGTTTAATGACTAGAAATAAAATACGGTAATAATAATTACCAGTAATTCTTTGCAGCAGTATTTCTTCAGGGCTTGGAAATGACTGCCAGAAATAGTAATTATTTTGTGCCACTCCTTGAAGCTGTGTTTTTCACTGAGGGGAGCTTTAAGTTTTTTATTTTTTAAATGTGAAAATTGATTTAAATTTTTTTCTTTTTTAAGGCTTGTTCATTTGGGTTTTTCCAACCATCGTATTTTGGCTGCAGCGCTATTGTAAACAAATAGGTTCAGGAGCCAGTAAAAATGTAAATTTTTTTCTTTTTTTCTCTCTCTTTCCTTTGTAACACCACAGATGTTCTTGAAAAACCAGCAACAGCTGACATTGAGGCCCTAAAGAAAGCAAAAATGCTGTACAAGTCATGCATAAATGAAAGTAAGTGTAACTGACGAAGTGAAAGTTGAGACTTGTCTGTATCCTTTTCCTGTTTTATATAAATTAAGCAATATAAGGCAAAAATGGTTGTAAAAGGTAATAATTGTGCTGCCTTTAGTGCTATAGCCTTACCTTGTAACTTTGTAGCCTTTTTTGCAGTTTACAGTGTTATATACCTCAGCCTCTTGTTTTCCATGGATCTTATCTGTTTCCTAGTTTACATTGTTTGATCAATCTACATGTTGATCAGCTTACACTACTTTATCAAAATCACCTCACTTGTACTAGCAAGTCCACATAATTTTCTCTTTAGGAAGACTACCATGGCTTCTGCTGTGTTTTATGTGAGAAGCATACTGCTTCACGTTTCCTCAGTGATTTCCAAGATTAACCAGCCTGATAAAATCTCTTTTTCATTCAGTATTCATATATATTTACAAGGGAGTAATGAACACAGGGGAAGAAAAAGTACAAAGAAAACTAAATGAAAACAGCAAATATGCTGCTACTTTTTTCCTGACTATATGTTTTTCATCTTTGTCTGCGTGTGCATGTACTTGTCAGGAATAACAACAACATTTATTTTATTAATATAGCACATTTTCGTACAAATGGCATAGCTATGAAAGAAGAATAAGATTAGGCAATACTAAGTAACAAAGAATAAAGTAAGGTAAGCACACTAAAGCACTTGTTCCCCTCATTTCTCAACTTTCTTTCTTTCTTTCTTTCTTTCTTTCTTTCTTTCTTTCTTTCTTTCTTTCTTTCTTTCTTTCTTTCTTTCTGTCCTGCACTTCACCTTTTCAAAGGTGAAAACCGATATCTAAAAGACTCACCTTTTTAACACATGCTGAGATATAAGCATACAAACTTTCATTTGTGCTAGTCTCTCCCATAATGTTTGGAGCCAATAAAAATGATTTTGAAGCCTTTACTCTCTCATTTTGCGTACTCTAATCAATCACATGAGTGTTAATCACTCATGACTGTACTTTAAGCTGTTGGAGAGAAACAAACAACAGCTTTTAACTAACAGATAGATTCTTGGGTCAAGCATCTATATTGTCAAGTGAAAATAAGCCAACGTCTGCTAAAAAAAAAGGAAAATATAATGATAATTAGATAGAGTTTGGCTTTCTGAATTCTCAGCACTGACTGCTATCAAGACAAATTACAGGGCACATTTGCATGTAGAGGAAGATCTCAGGGTCTGCCTGTCATCCAGAATTGAGAAACTATGCAGCCAGAAACAAGCACACCCATCTCACAGATTCACCAAGTACATGATCTTTGAAAGTGCAACATTAATGCAAAAATGTGGTATAGTGCAGTTTTAAAACTAAACAACCTGAAAAAGGTGTTCTACTTTCAGGATTTTTAGGCATTTTGTGATAATAAATTATCTGGTTGGTGTTTCTTTATAGAGAGTGGAGGTTTGTAATTTTTGTTCTCCCTTCAAAAGGGTTTTTGGTCTACAACAGTTTGAGAATGCTTGTTTTAGGAAATACCATTTGCCTGTGTCATTGAGATGTCTTTCCATCAACATTTATGGTTGTCTTCCAGAAAAAAGAGCAGAATGGGATTGAAGCATTTGGAGTTCTAAATAACCGTTCTTGTGGCTTTCCAAGTGCCTCCTGGCTTGTTTTGCACACAGGGGTGGAGTGAACTTTGATTGTATACCATAGGCAGTCTATTTATCTATCCTCCCATCCATCTATTCCTGCATATACACCCACACACAAAACAGCATGTATGAAACTAACGTCTCATATTCAGCAAACACTCCCTAGGTGATTTTACTTGTTACAGTATTACACAAGACATGGCATGCCTTATATTACCTGCACTTATAGTTTATTAAAGTGTTTTGTATTGTGTACTATATGTATAGCCAGTGTGAGCAGAAAGCAATAATAAGGTTTTAATGTTTTGAATAGGTAAAAGTTAAAAAAACAAATAAATGTTAGCACAAAGAGTAAATGATGTTATTTAAATCAGGGCTGTCAATCTCAGATTCAGGAGGGCTTTAGCCACTTCTTAGTTAGTAGGTATTTCCTGCTACTAAAGAAACAGACATTTTTACCATTCTTTTAATTGGCTTGCTTTATAAGATTCAGAATCTTTATCCAGCAGTAAAATAATAAAGAAATGCAAAGTGAACTAACAGATGATCAGCTAATCTGAATCCCATTTTCATACATGTGTCCATTATACAATGCCTGTTTCAATCTAATATTTGAAAATTGGGTGTGAGAAGTGTTGATTTTTGGTCTAGGCCCAAACAATTTCATAGTAAACTCAAAATAATAGAGAACCAGTGGCTTTGGAAATGTCTTGTGTGGCACGTTATGGGCTCTAATAAGACAAAATTAAACAATGGGTTTAATGGCAAGGAATGGCTTCTAATTAAGAAATTGCCTGGAGCAAAAACAGAGGAACAGAGACTCAAACCCCTGAGTTAGTTGGTCATCTGTTAACTTGCTTTCTTTTTTTTTTTGGCTTCGGGTTAAGGAAAAAAGAGACAAGGGCTATGAATCTTAAAAGAAATTCAGTTAAAATTTAAAAAATAAGGAAAACGAGTCTAGTGAATTAGCAACAGTAATTTGTGACTAAACAACAAAGTGGCCTGAAATAAAAACCTCTAGCCATTGTGGTTTCCCTTGACTTAAATGAAGATTGGATTAAATGGGTTGAAAGGTTTCAAGGGGTGAAAGAAACTGGTTCACCATAAACCAATCCTCCAAATGGTATTTGTAATACATTGAGAAGAATGTAGAACAAAAGGAAGATCTCTTTAAAGGATAAGTTTGGTATTTTTCAAGTGAAAACTATTTCTTCACAATCATGGTATATATTAATTTGTCATTAAAGTTGCATTCTAAAGTGAGGTATACTTGCAGCTTACAACATGACTTTAGGGTTCACAAATTCATAGGTAAATGAATATGCTAACTTTACTACAGCAGAATAGACATGTGATCATTTAGCCAAATAGCCACCATTGTAGACTGTATAAATGGCACAGAGTGCTTTAATTGTAAGCAGATTCCTTCTGTCTAGAGGTTTCATGTTCTTCCTTTTTTGATTTTGCAAATCTAAGTTTCCCTGATAGAACTAAGTGTGATGTATTGAACAAGCGTATTTTTGATGGACAGGTGTCTATCTCGTATACATTTCAGTCAGTAAAGACTATAAACTCTGGAGGGCCTTCAATAAATGGATGCAACAATGAATGGATGGATTGATTGGCAATAAACTGGTGAATAAGATTCACGTGGCATCTGAAATGCTGCCAAGCTACTGCTGTTCGGCTGTACTTTTTTCAAGACGCATATCTTCACAAAGCAACTTAGGGAATATTTATATTCCTCTACTCTCCTATAAAAACAGTTGTGACCCTATCAGCACTAAACTAGCCATTCTTTCCTTTATATTTATAGTTTATCATCTAGTCCTAGGAAAAACTTTAGTGCTAAACGTCTTGTTCTCCACCTTATGTTTTATGGAGTGACTCTCTACTATTTATGAAAAACACTTCACTAGCTAGGAAAGAGCCATATACATGTAATTAATTATTATTATCCCATTCTAACCTTTAGATTTTAATTTTCTTATCAGTCATGTGAGTAAGTGATCAGGTAGGAAGAGATTGCTGATGACAAGAGCACCACCAGGATAGCACAAGGTTAATTTCTTATGGTAAGAGAGAGAGAGAGAGACTTGCAGTAGGCAGTTTTTATTTTGTCTGATAGAACATGCAGCTGGGAGTTTGTCCTGGAGGCTGCCTGAAAAAAAATAGCTGGAGGCTCAGGGCTTTAGGGAGTTCTAGCTTTGACCTCTCTGGACCAAACAGAAGGCCAAATCTGACCCTAAAAGTGATTCTTGGGCTTGAAATAAAGAGACAAGAAGCGCAGAGACGCAAGTGTTGTGGGTTAAACCACGGGAAAAAGAGAGGCCAGGTTCTAGAATAGGAGACAAGATATATACAAATGTTTGTTTTTGGTGTGATTCCTGGTTAATAAGTGAGACATCCCACCAAAAAGCCAGGGTTCAATATCTGTTTATGCAGTTCCAAAGAAGCAGAAGGGTTTAATTTGTTTTGTTTTAGCTTGCATTTTGTCCTTTGCTTTGTGCATCCCTCCATTTTCTTTACATTGTGTGCCTGTTAATCAGAACCACTTAGATATGTTACATGTTTGTTTTATCATCTGCTAAACATATACTAATAATAAAACTGACTACAAGCTAAACTGCCTCAAATAATATCAGAAAGAAAATAAAATTCTTTAATGTTGGCCTAGTTGGTAGTTTGGTAGAGTATCATTCACAATTATTCACAAGCTTTGGATAATGTTAAACTAGAACATCTGCTGTTTATATCAGACTTTACATACTTCTTATAAGAAATAAAACTTCTTTCCAACAGATATGAATTGCTTTTTTATCTTATGATAAAATTCAGTCATATTGTAAAACATACTCTTGTTTGAGTGCACTTCCTGACTATATACAAGAGGATTTTCCTGGAAGTGGTTTTATTTAGCAATATTTTAGCAAAAATACATGTGTTTGGAACATTGTAAGCATTCAGCTAGATATCTGACATATGGACTTTGTGACACAAGTAAGTTATGTTTATTTCATGGACATGACAGATATCTTGATATTATCTGCTGTTTGTTCAGCATTGGTCTCCATTGAAGCTGATTGTGTCAGAAACATTGTTACCTCTGTTGTTCATAAAAATGTGAGATTATGAATGTTTTCTTGGCCATTACTACAAACAACACAAGGTAAGTAACAAAAAAAAAATTAGCTATGGGTGGAGCATTCCTTTACACATGTTTTTACTTTCACCAATGTAAAACATTTGAAAAAAATGAGATGCATATGGATTTATAATTAATATAAATAAATTCAATTTTTATACCTAATTTGTATAATTGTTTTATTATTAAAATGTTTCAAAACCACAATAGAAATACTTAATTTACAAACATATTTATTAATATGAAATGTTGGAATAAATCTAAGTATGATTTACTTTCTTTTTTTACTGTTTAAAGAGATGATCGACATTACGTTGAGCTTTTTTTTTTTTTTTTTTTTTAATAATTTTAGTAATGAGGAGTTCGAAGAACAACACTAATGCTAAGGCAAGGTCCAATGTTCAGTTTCTAACTCTGCTAGCAGCGGTGTTGTTCTTCCTTTTTTTGTTTTACTATCCTGATGTATTCTGTATTTACTCAACCCGAGCAGCTTCAGTTTCAGTATATGCAAGTACAGTATATATAAGCATGACTGGCAGAAAAAAGACTTAGAAAGAAACAGAAAAGACAGCTAAAGCTTCATCTAAGCTTAAACAGGCCTCAGGTTCAGTTTTGTTTCTGTGATCCATTCATTGAGATAAAATGCACAACAAAGCAAATCTTATTCTTAGATGATTAACTCAGTGACATTTTACTTGTATTTCCATATTTGAAATTGTTTAGAATAATGACATTGCAAGAACAAAGGAAAATACTGATGTACTTTTAAACTGACAAGTTAAAGTGAAACTAACCCGTTTAAGGTGGATTTTACAAATGAAGCGCATGAAGATAGTATGTGAATATTATTCTTATAGTAATAGTGAAAGTAAGATTGACTGTCTATTCCCCCAAGCAAAAGTTACCATTATTCTCATGTGCATTTTCATACACATTTGTAATTTGTCTTTAAGTATATAACACTCCTTCATTAATTTTTTTGTTTAGGAAATCTAAGAATTTTACCTCTTACATAATAGGTCTTGATGTAAGATCCTTGCTTTGCTCTTTAAACATTAGAATTGCTGCTCTTGCATTTCAGAATGGTTTCAATCAGGACGTACTGACAAGCTGGAGAGGCTGAGAAGAGATAAGAGGGGTTGTGGTCTTTTAACAGACTTAATGAACATTCTGTTTATTTTTAGTGTGTTGTAGCTCCATATCATTTCATAATCATCTGAAACTTGTACTCCTTGAAGCCACTGCACATAGCCATAATGCAGGCCTTCCTTAAATACAGGTTGTTTCATTTTATTAGATTATTTCTTTTGTGTTGTAGTATTTCAAAGATTTCTCAGATGTTTTCTGGTCATTTCAAATAATCAAATTACCTAATATTTTGTTGTTTATTTTTGGAAAGTGTTCTGTGTCTATAACACACTGGTTATTTTATTCACATAATATAACGTGTACAACATATACATAGAATATACAAAAACTGCAGCACTGGAAGGTGGGTCTAATTGCTCATTAGCTAAATGTTTTAATTCTTCTTTGCAGTCTGTTGAATTAATATCAGTTTGTAACATTTATTTAATATGCTTTGGCATTCAAACCAAAGGAGGTGAAAGTATTTATGTAGTTTTATTGATTTTCTTTAAACACTGTTTGTTTAATGCCACATAAGAAAGTTTATTCATACCAATTGTTAAATTATACTGTCTTAGATTTTCAGAACATGCTTTATGTATATAATTAAATGTAGTAAAATGTTTTAAAATATATTTATCATAATTATGACTCATTTAAAATAGCTGACTAGTAAATGATGAGCTTGAAATTCAGTTACTTTAGTTTATCATTATTCCTGGTAACACAACGACAGACCTGTATTTAAAGATCTTGTCATGTTATTTGTAAAATTAACTACATTTTATTGTCAAAAATACAGATTGTGACAATTCTAAAACAGCAATAAACTTAAAACAACACCAAAAGTACATTAACATAATGTATAAGTAATTTCAGCTGATGAAGCTTTCTGTTTTTTCTGGCAGCCACCATTGAGAAAAGAGGCGGATCTCCATTATTAGAACTGTTACCCAAAGTGTATGAGTGGCCTGTAGCAATTGATAACTGGGACAACACCTACGGTAATGTTATGTGCCTGTAGGACCTATAGGACCTCAATTATTAAAGTAGATATATGTCTGAAATCCTGTTTTGAACTTATAAAACTGTCTTTTGTTGTTTTAGGACCAAAATGGACACTGGAAGATGCAATTTCTACACTCAATTCAAAATATGGAAAACAAGTGCTAGTTAACTTTTTTGTAGGGATAGATGATAAAGACTCTAACGCACACATTATCCATGTAAGTCTGCAGTCAGAAAAGTTGAATTTAATTTATTTCATAAAGTGAATTATCTAAATAAATGCCACAACTCTGTCAAAATATTTGAAGCATTTGTTTCAAGCTCAAAAATGACTTCAAGAGACTAGTAGTCTGTCAAAATTTGATATCTCTTTTACCTGCACTGTTTGCCTTTTTCTCTAGGATGTTGATAGATGCTGCTGTATTAGTTCATAAACAACTGACTTCATTCAACTATAAACTTGGTATTTACACTGGAATAACTGGCATATTTATAACCGTGAAAAGAGATTATAATGTGTTGTATTTCCTTCACACAAAGATGATGAATAATGAAGTCGAGTCTTGACCTCTAATGAATCTTTACACAAAAATAACCCTTTGCTTTGCCTGTAACTTTAGCAAAACGTTTACAAATGCTCACAGCAAAATTACAAGTGTTGAAACAACTCATAGTGTTAAGTCCTTAGAAGTATGTAGTTTAGCGTCATCAATTGTAACCAATGTTTTATATATTTTATGTAGATCGTTTATGAAAATTAAAAAGAGCAATTGCATTATCCTAGATCGTATGAAATGCCACTTTTGATGTCACCTAATTTGTAAAAAGTTCCTCTCCCATAATCCTTTGCTTATTGTGTTTAAGCCAAATTTGCACCCATTTATACAGTGTGATTTAAATTCCCACATCTGTTAGTTTGACTATTACCTGTTCTTTACTGATCTTTTTATACTAATTGTTTCCATGCATTTTTCCAGTATACTGTTAGAGCTTTCTTGTCTTTAGTTACGTATTTAAAAATCATTTTTTATGTAATGACATTCGACAGCTTTAAATCTTTAGTAGTTTCCCAAGTATGCAGATTTCTAAAAAAATGTTAAGGGATTATACAGTATATGTAATCACAAATTTTCTGAAGTACTTTAGAATATATCCATTAATTTTATTTGATTTCAGCCTTTTAGTCATCATAGTGTTTTTTCTGTGTTGTTGTTCCATAATATCTACAAATGACTGGATACTTAATACTTAATAGTTCCTAGTCACTTAGTAGTCAAATTATTCAAACCTTAGACTATTATAGAAATATGAAATTCTCTTGATTTCACCCTTTCTGTTTCTAATACACCCTATCTCTTCCTTAACACTCTTTCATTTATTAAAATAGAGCAAGAATCTATAAGTGTCAGCTTTTGTATTTTCAGAATAACTTCCTTTTAGCTTTCCTAATATCCTTTTTAATGATTGCGCTTGTGTGCTTACGGGTTATACAGCTACTTTTTGTTCTGTAATTTTTCTTAGATACTTATTTTTCCAGTGCAGATTTTTTTAAAAAATCCTTATTTTTCCAGTATTTCAGGATGAACTTGTCCTTGCATTGTATGTAATATATTTTTAAAGTTTATTCCCTGCTCTTCAGCTGTCTCCATAATTAAAAGTTTGTCCCACCATGTACTTTCAAACTGAGATATTATATCTGCTCAAATTTAAGTAGGTAAAATTAATTAGCAGTCTTGGTTTCCATATATATGCTTGGCCAAAATATTATGAAACTTATTATGTAATGATTATTAGATATTAATGGTTTGATTACCAGTACCCCCAGAATTTTGTCCTGATCATTACTAAATAATACATCTAGAAAGTAGGCTTATCCTCTCACTATTTTTAACATAGTCCTTTTAAAATGTTGACTGATTAAATCATCAAAGTTGTTTTGCAGGTCTCTGCTTTTTGTAGGGAATTTCCCGTTAATATTTGGGATTTAAAGTTGTGTATTACATCGCCTTTAAATGGTCTCTTTTTGTTAATTGTTAAAAGGTTGCACATTAACATTGTTACTTTTGTTGAGAGATTTATAACTGTCTCCAATGTCAGGTCATAATGCTTGCTGCTTCCTAGTTAAATCCATATGTCTTTGGTAAGGTGTGGCTCATCTAGTGTACGAAGAAGACTTACAATTAAAATCTCTTTTATGTAAAATGGCCATGCCCCATCTTTTTGATTTTGCTTTTCATTTCTAAATAACACATTTATACTATCCTCATCCTCATCATTAGTATATTCCAGCATTCTGTTACCGCTGTTACATAATTGTTAACCCAAATTATTCAAAGCTTTCTCCAGATTTTCAGGTGAATTGTTCAAAGATAAAAATAATTTAATTTGGTAGAGTTACTGCATGGGCAAAAAATTATACAAACTTCTTTACAGTATTTTGTTGCGTTTACAGTATATTGTTGTAGGCTCTGCTGTAATGAAAATCAGCTATACATGTTTTTTCAAATTGTATAGCCCTCAGTTAAATTTATCTGCTGCTTTTGTTAAAATTAATTCCTTTCATTTTTAAACAAAACATTATAAGAAAACACAATTCAATCAAATAAATGAGCTTAACATAGCAAGTACAACAATATTGTTTGAAAACAATCCAGAAAGAAAACCACATTCACCCCCACCTGACAAAGGCAGCAATGTAAATGGAGAACCCTGTCTTAAATTGTTCTTTGTATATGGAAAAACATCAAGTAGAATTAAAAAAGTAAAACATGGGCCAGGCCTGTTTCCTTTAGAATTATGTAAATGAGGTCTTTGCCAAATGCCAAAAAGGGTTTTGAATAAATCCTTGTAAACAGAATTTGATTTTTTTTCTAATTTGAGATAATATAAACATCACTTTCCCACTGATTTATAGAAGTTTGATTAGGATCCTTTCAGTTGAACAAAACAAGTCTTTGTTCAAGTAGTGTGGCATAGGATATTTTTCGTCGCACAATTTTATCCCATCTGTTACCACTCCACATATTGCTGTTAAGGCATTAGGGTGGATTATAAATCCAAGGCTATCCAAGAGATATACAAAAATTTTTGCACAAAATAGTTCAAGTGCAGGGCATCCCAGAAACATGTGGCCTAGTAATACATCGTTCGCTTCAGTCCCAAAAAGCAGTAAAGGGTTGTCATCTTGTACATGCTTCTTAATTTAAGGGAAAGTGTAAAAGTTTTACAGTTTTTGATTAATTGATATGGTTATTTTACAATCTCTCTCACACACTTTGTCTCATTAACCTTCTCTCTCTCTTCCTAACTATACAATTCTTGTCATTAAATTTTATATTTCCTGACCATTTTTTCCTGAATAGGTTATTGAAGATAAGTGTTATATATGGTTTTCAGTTTTTGAAAACAGAGGAAATATTTTTTCAAAGTTATCTTTATGTAATCAAGATATAAAATACACAAAAGGATACTAGTGTAACTTAGTACAGGTGTACTGATACATGGCCCCTTTGAATGTTTTTTTCATAGGAGTTTAATAATCAAATTATATTTTTCTGCTATTTCAAATTTTATACAGGATTTTTCTCTTTTACATCTAAAGAGACAGTTTATTTCATGAGGTAAGGAAGATATATTTGTATAAAATCATAATAAGCAAGATTGGGAGTAAAGCATCAAAGCACTCTTATTAATAAAACACAGCTCCTTTTTATAAACTTGAATGTAAACATTGGCATTCAGGTAAATTAAACACAGGAATTTGCCTCTCATTAATACATAAAAACAGTAATCCTCCAACATCAGTTTTAGTAGGCTCCAATGCAGTATATCCTAATTGGGAAAAAAAATTAATTTTACAAAGCCAATTCTAACGGTGTGGTTAATGTTTGATTTGGTTAGTAATCTATACAATTAAAATAAATAATAGGTAAAATTCCTACACTTTATATGAATGCAGTAAGTTAATCAAAAGGTATTTATAAAATGAAATATACAACATGTAAATATTAATACACATTTATTTTTTTGTATTTTACATGTACACTGTATGTACAATATTAATATGTGTTTTTGTCTATATGTGCTGTTTTTTTTTAATAGTTTGATCAACCCAGCCTTGGTCTTTCATCTCGTGACTATTATGAATGTACTGGCATCTATGAAGAGGTAAGGCTTTATTTTATTTTTTTTTTTGAAGCTAAAAATCTTCTTCTAGTATGATTTATCAAGTTTGCTAAACTTTCTGAAACATTTTTATTGTAGCAGTTCTTAGTATTTAAAGAAAAATGTAATGCAAAATAAATCTATAGTGTGCAGTGTTATTTCTTTAGGGCTTGAAACACAATTAGACATATTTTTTAGAAAGAAAGAGAGCTTTGTAAATCTTTTGAAAGGTTGTCTTCCTCGCTTTTAAAAGAAAAGCATTTGAATGTAGAATTAAGGAAAACTTTTACAGGAAACTTCAGAACAGATCAGTCCAAACAAACAGACTAAAATTATTATAGTTTTGTTAATTTATATTAGCTTTTATTTCTATTTTTTTTCTGACCTTACTTGGAAATTCGGTTTAGTTTTAGTTTTCCTTCATTGTGTAATTTTAATTTTAATTTACTTTTCATTTCACAAAGACATTTATATTTTATTTTACATATATTAATTTCAGTGTTAGTTTTAGTAATTATGGTATGGTTAAAGAGCTACTATGAGGTATAGTTTTGTGTCACAATCAGACAAAACTGTACACTTAACGGGTTTGGCTACAATATGAGTTTAATGTTAGTGGAAGCCTACTACCTGCGGTGGGTTGGCACCCTGCCCAAGATTGGTTCCTGCCTTGTGCCCTGTGTTGGCTGGGACTGGCTCCAGCAGACCCCCGTGACCCTATGTTCGGATTCAGCAGGTTGGAAAATGGATGGATGGAAGCTTACTACACTACATGGTTTACTGTCTGGTTTTGTTTTTGTCTTATAAAAACAAACATGATCAAAACCAGATATTAAATATGAACAATTTTAAACAATTTTATATTTTTTGAAATATTTTCTATATCATTTGTGCTGAAAAAATGTACACTGACTGTTAGCACTTTTCATCTTTTCCTTTTCTTGCCCAGAATGGTCCAATTTGTCATGAAATTTATGTAAATTTAAGGCTTGAGGATTGTTTACTCTAAATGTCTACAGCACACAACATATCCTGCTCCAAGAAAATGTGCTTATAATTAATGCGTTCAATATCACGTTAAAAAAAATTCCCATACTGGGCTTTGTTATTTTCTACCTCATCTCATGCATATACAATTTATAGACAGAACTTTGTCACCTACAGGCCTGAAAAGATATAAAAAATCAGAAAATAGATTCTACTGTGTTTTGAAAGATATGATCAGGAAAATCATGGGAGTTTAGGAAAAACAGAGCTCTTGGGCTGAATCAGTGTGCAGACCTACCACCTACCTGTATTGAGGGAAGTAGTGTTAAGGTTAAGGGTAGTTAGACTTGAATAACCCATGCATAAGAACAGTAAATCCTTAACGAACAGAGTAAATGCAGGTAACAGGAGTATGGACAGCCACTAAACAGCAGAAACAGCATCTGAGATTAGGAACAATATATACTTTTTCTAAACCCACTTATCCAGAGCAGGATCACAGGAATCTTGGAGCCTGTCCCAACAGATTTGGATGCAAGGCAGGAAAAAATCCCTGGGTATGCAATATGTATGATATGGCTGATGTTTAGGACAAAAGGAGTATGATATTTTAAGAGAGAGAGAGAACATTTGAAAAAAGAGGGACAGATATTTTAAAACATAATTCTTCTACCAGGTTATTTTCATAATATCAGGTATTTTGTGCTGTGAATGTAAACTTAGAAAAGATAATAAATACAGAATAAGTACAAAAACACTTTAGTAGGTACATTTTTCACCAGTTGGCAGACTATATTCACCTGTAGTTCTGTAGAGACACTGCCAGCTCAGAAATTTTATAAGGTTTGTATCGCCTCATTGTTAAATGACCTTTTTAAAGCAAAAGTGATAGTCAGCAACAATATGTTAATCATGCATGTTGACTGTCACTCTCTCAATTAGTGCCGTTTTATTTTCAAAAAGGATTTCTCCTGTGCGAAGCGGCAGGTGGATTATTGTCAATAAAACACAAACACCTGAGAAATAAACTGAAAAATTTCTCATTCGTGATTTCTCTGTCCATATGGTAAAAATGTTGTCAATCAGCACATTCTAACTTCAGATGTTTGAATTACATCTTGTTAATACAAGAAGCACAAAGAAATACAGCAGCTCATCATAATGGAGATCAGACTCATATGTAGCCTGGAATTTGGCTTACAAACAGACCTCAGTATGTGCGTCTCGGAAACTGTAGGTCTGACATTGTGGTCAGCAACACAGGAGCGCCGCAGGGGACTGTACTTTCTCCGGTCCTGTTCAGCCTATATACATCGGACTTCCAATACAACTCGAAGTCCTGCCACGTGCAAAAGTTCGCTGATGACACTGCTATCATGGGCTGCATCAGGAGTGGGCAGGAGGAGGAGTATAGGAACCTCATCAAGGACTTTGTTAAATGGTGCGACTCAAACCACCTACACCTGAACACCAGAAAAAACCAAGGAGCTGGTGGTGGATTTTAGGAGGCCTAGACCCCTCCTGGACCTCGTGATCATCAGAGGTGACTGTGTGCAGAGGGTACAGACCTATAAATACGTGGGAGTGCAGCTGGATGATAAATTGGACTGGACTGTCAATACTGATTCTCTGTGCAAGAGAGGACAGAGCCAGCTATACTTCCTTAGAAGACTGGCGTCCTTCAACATCTGCAATAAGATGCTGCAGATGTTCTATCAGATGGTTGTGGCGAGTGCCCCCTTCTACGCCGTGGTGTGCTGGGGAGGCAGCATTAAGAAGAAGGACACCTCACGCCAGGACAAACTGGTGAGGAAGGCAGGCTCTATTGTTGGCATGGAGCTGGACAGTTTGACATCCATGGCAGAGCGATGGGCGCTCAAAAGGCTCCTATCAATTATGGAGATTCTACTGCATCCACTAAACAGTGTCATCTCCAGACAGAAGAGCAGCTTCAGCGTCAGACTGCTGTCAATATCCTGCTCCACTGACAGACTGAGGAGATCGTTCCTCCCCCAAACTATGCCACTCTTCAATTCCACCCGGGGGTGGGTAAACGTTAACATTATTCAAAGTTATTGTCTTTTTTACCTGCATTTTTATTACTCTTTAATTTAATATTGTTTTTGTATCAGTATGCTGCTGCTGGAGTATGTGAATTTCCCCTTGAGATTAATAAAGTATCTATCTATCTCTATCTAGTGTGTCCTGCTGTAATAGTTGCGGTGTACGTACTGCATCTTGGGCTCAGTCAGAATTACAGCTAACATGCAATCGTTTATGAGCAGACTGAAATTCTGTAAGGGATTATCTGTATCTAACAATTTTCTCTTGAGTCCCGGAGATCCAGTGAAAAGCAGCTTTGAAAGTTGCCAGGCACATTCAAGGCAAAATCATCACCTTGGTATGCTTCATTAAATCTTGGTTCAGAATTTACCATGTTGTCATACTCCTGAAGTATCTGAAGTGTCACTATTATCACACAGTAAATCACTTTCTATTTCACACCCTTTACGCACCCATATTCAACTTGCTCTTTTACCACAAATGCCATGTGAACACCCGGCTTCCGTCACCAGCCACCCATCACTGGATGAATATATGTGGACGGCTCGTGGTAGAAGACTTTCTGTTTTAGAGTTAAAAGTTACAAGGGTTAAAGACTAATGGCAGGAATATTTATTCAAAAACTAAATATGAAATTCTTATTAATAAGTCCAGTTGTGATGACTAACTATTTCTGTTAGTCTTTACAACTACTGTACTTTAATAGTTTGTTTAGTTTTAGCTTTTCATTTTGGTTTTGTTATTTTATTTCAGTTTATTAAAATGTTTTTTTAATTAACAGTTTCAGTTTTGATTTTAGTTTTCATTAACTATAATAACTTTGATACAGACAGATACAGTATAGTACGAATGTTTAATAAGCATAGTAAGTTCAGTAAGAGAGGGTATCAATACCATGTTCTGTGCCAATATTGGATATACTATAGTTCCTTCGTAACAGATTATTTTAGATTTTTTTTTTATTTTAGTGTTTAACAAAGTATATAATGTAAAATACTGTGATTGATTGGGACTATATCCAGCATTGTTTCCTGCATTTCACCCAGTGATGTTAGGATAAACTCTGGTCCTTCAAAATCCAAAATGTGGCTTTAAGGGTTTGAGAATGATTGCATGTATGTGTTATGTATATATAAAATTACACAATTAAACCACATACAAGCATATTAATTAGTACAAATAATCGAAATGACAGTGTACAATGACTGGGGCATTTCCTTTTATTGTGTTTTGTCTCCATTAACTGTACATAAGGACAATGCAGTTCATCAAGGTATGTATTGTTGTATATGAGTAAGAGAAATGATGAAATGGCTGTACAGAAATTACCATATCTGATGCTATTACAAACTGATAAGTTCTAGTTTTGTTTTTTTTTTAATATCAGCTTCTGCCGTTTGACCTTTCTGTCATTGTTAATATGTAATTTTGAGCCTCAGATATTGCCTTTCTACTTTGATATTAATTATAGCACATTGTTTATAGCCACTAGTTCCTTATGTATTTTCTTTTGTGCAGTTTGTCCAATCCTTTGCTCTTTGGACTCATAATTCCAACAGACTGAGTTAAAATCCCAGCCTAGTCACAATCTGTTTAGAATTAGTACATTATCTCTGTGTCTGCATTGGGTTTTCCTCCAGGTACTCTGGCTTTCCTGCTACATCTAAAAGACATACATATTGAATTATCTGTAATTCCAAACTGGTCATTTATGAGTGAGAGTGGATGTGTGAGAAAAGGCTCACTGTAGTGGTCAAGCATTCCATTCAGGTTTGCTTACTGTCCTGTGCCCAAAGAAGCTCAGTTTTTCAGTGACCGTAAATAAGTGGGTTTCAAAAATGAATAGGTCAATTGGCGGTTAGCATGTACATGAGTGCATACATTGAGATACATGAGTGTCTCACTTTAGTACTCCCATTGTGAACATGCCAAATAGACTTTCATTTCAGTATAACGTTTTGAATGTAATTTCATTCTTTCAATGTTTCTACATGTACAGCATATGGCTAAGACTCTCAGTAATTTTATTAAGACTTCTGCATTTCTCCCCACTGATCTCCCATATCTTTAGCTATTTAATTCTCCCTGTCTACTATCAGTCTCATATCTTAAGAGAAAGGTTTTCCAAAACTAGGGAACCAAGCTCAAAAATAAAGAGGCAAAACCATGTAGTTGAGCATGTTTTCATACTGTTTTGTGCATGCTATTTGTTTTCTTAGATTATTCATCTAAGTTGTGCTTGATATAATAACATGATTTTGAAGACTCATAAGATCATTGGCTCTTGCAAATTTGATGGAAAATAGTACTTACTTAAGTTGCAATTTGTTCCTTGGCTATATCGTATATTTCCTACTTAATTTTTTGTGCTTTTACATATACTTCCACAGTTAAATACATATTTATTTGTGTGTTTTTAGAATTATTTTCCAGTACTGTGCTGTTAACTTGTACTCACAAGGAGCTAGCAATTGCTGATGGGTGACAAGTTGGTAGCTATAGCCACCCAATTATGTGTTAGCTACTTTCAGTACAGTTGTCTTAGTGAAATGACTCCTTTTTAAGCCCAACTGATTAGGATCAAGAAATCAGCTCTGTGAAAGGAAAAAGGAGACCTGACAGAACATTTAAGTTTTTGGATAGAAATAGAGGAGAGAAACTAGAATGTATCTGTTTACTTGAAACAGCTCAAATATGAGCTTTTTGAGAAGTGGAGTTGCTAGGTCCTGTTTGAACATAGTAAGAAAACTGCCTATTTTGAGTGAGGTGCAGATGATGTGTGTCAGTGTAGAAATGAGTAAGGGAGGGATAGCGTGGTTGAGATGTGAGGTGATGGGGTCAAGTGGAAAGGTGAAGGGGTGACTAGAGATGAGGTTGGAATCAGAGAGTGGTACGAAAGTGGAAAATGTTGTGCAGTGTTCAGAATGAAGCAGACTGAGTGATGGGGTGAGGAGAATTGACCACTGATGACAGCCACTTTTTCCTGCAAAAAGGTTACAATGTCTCCAGCAGTCAAGTAGGTTGGAGGTGAAGGAGGAATTCAGTTGAGGAGAAATGTGAAGGTAGAGAACAAGCTAGGAGCATCAGTGATATTGCTAAGTCTGCTCTGAAAGAAAGTTACTTTAGCATTGATATCAGCAGAAGACAATGAAGATCGGAGAGAGATACTTATCTGGGTCAGCCGTGGACTTTGACTTCATCCTTTTCCTTTTAGTTTATGTAAGCTCAGCCCATAGGCTGCATAAAGCTTTAGATAGTCATGGACAGGAGGGTCTTTCACATCTGGAATGTAGGACAGAAGATAAACATGAAGACAAAGATGAGCACAGGGTGTCAGGAGCAGGATTGATATCTAGAGAAGGAGAGTAGAGAAAAATACGGAAGAGAAACAGAAGGATGAGAGAGAGTGAAGGTGACAGCAGAATGATGCCATAGGAGAAATGGCAGTTGGAAAAGAGGGAAGAAGCAGAAAGAACTGAATGAAAAGTGGTCAGATGTGTGTAATGTTGTAACAGTTACATTTGTGGGCTTGTAGTTCTGTGAGAAATTAAGGCGCAAAAGCTTGCCAGCATAGGTGAGCTGTGGAGCTGTATCAGATTGTAAAAGGAAAGAAGAGAGAAGAAGTCTGTAGTGGAACTGTCCAACTGGATGTGCTATTCCGTGATGATTAGAATTGAATTGCTATCTTCAGGGATGAAGTAAAGCAACATATCCAGCTTGCAAAGGAAGTACCTTAGCAGACCTGGAGGGCAATAAATAACAATAATGTTAATAGGGTATGAGACCGTGATTGCATGGTACTCAAAGGTGGAGCAGATGCATACAGTACCCAAGAAAGTGACTCTCCAATTCTTGGAGATGGTAATGCTTGTCCCCCATCTCCTTCAAGTTGAATGACAGGAATGAAAGAATTTGAAGCTGCAGGAAAGCACTGTTGATGTATCTGTATTTTCTAGATGGATTCATATCTAGGCATTAAGGTTAGTTATGTTTTCAATTTGATATGACATCTTTATTTTGGAACAGTTTTAAGTTTGTTCAAAATGTAATATTCTTTTAAACTAATATTTGACAAAAGAGATTCTCATTAGCCATTATTAATAAAAAGTAGCCAGAAATATCCCAAAATGAAGGTTTTATTGCCAAAATATCTATAAGGTAGACTTGTATTACAAAACAAGTAAAAGTAGTCATAATTACAAATACTGTTCTGCGTCTTTGACATCCTAAATTAGAAGGATTAGAGTGGCTTGTTAGGCTAAAACAATTTTCTGTCCCCATTACTTACTAACACCTCTGGCCTCTTCCTTGCACCAATTGAGCTCATGCCAACGCCTCTTCTCACTATCCCAAGCTCAGTGGATTCCAAGCCAATTGGAACTTTTTTTGATCTTTCAAGACCACATTTGGTCCTTTCTGAAATTGCATTGGGATCAGAAATAGGTCAGAATTTAGCTAAACCTCCAGCTAATGGCCCCCAGTGTTCCTACATCCCTAGATGTACTATCAACATGTTATGTATTGCACTGACAAAGTAGCTTGTGTAGTCTTTATCTAGCCATGTTTCATTTCACATATTCAGTCCTGAATGTCAATGTCTGTAATATGCAGCAGTATTCTGACACCAGTAGTACTGATTTGTCACTCAACTACAGGATGGCAATATCAAGCTAATTAAGGGTTGGTCAAGTTTTACCTGAAATTCAAGGTCTGGTAAGTTCAAGGATTATGCTTTAGCATGTAAGTTTCTTTTGTTTTACTTTACATGACAGCTTGTGTCTGTGTTATGCTTATTGATTTGTACATTCTTAAACTGTATATTTTCATGGTCCTTACCATTCACTTGAGAAGCAAGAGAGCTACATGACAATTATACTGACAGCTGGGGCATCTTACTTATTTTAAGGTGTAAATTTCTATATACTGATTCCTTATATCCTAAATGCTTATATGCTTTCTTGATAAGTCACATAATGAAAACTGGACTTTGAACTTGTAAAGTAATGGCATTCACATCATCCTATTACTAAAGGTCAATTAGGAAAATTGCTAAACTAAGGTGTAGAAGAATGAATAACAGCCGACTTTTGTTATAAACCTGACATTTCCTTTGGAAAATGGTACAATGGAAAATAATTAAATAGCTTCAGAAACCTTTATTAGCATATACTTTAATTGTAAAATACTAATGCCTGCTTTAACAAGATGCATAATGAAAACCAGCATTTCTTGTAACATTTACTGCTTTATGCAGGAGACTTTTGACCAGATAAGGCATTTGAAATTGTTAGGAATGTGACCTCATCAGACTAAATAAAGAAAAATGGCTTATAAATATTATATTTCACTAAGTCTATGGTTAACAAGGTATTTGAAGAATGATTTTTGGCAGTTATTGTACAGGGTAATGGAATGTGAGCAGCATTTCCTTGTCCACTTGTACCAGAACATTAATGAGCACTGATGGATGCATTTCTTGTCTGTAATTACTTAAGTCATTTATTTCCTGTTGTGCAAAGCAGAGCAGTTTTAGATAATTAACTTAAAAATCCTGTTTCTCTGATCATCAAAATAAACTTTAAATCTCCTTTCTTGTTTTAGTATGGTATGAATTTATTTATCATTAAGTGTTGAAATATAGCTATACAGTAGGATCAATGCTGGCCACAGCAATCCAAGAAAAATAACCCTAAGTTTTGTAATTTAGAGAAAATATTACACAAGCCCTATGGCACATTTCTTTTATTGTTTGAAAGGGTTTGAAAATAACTCACATTTGTTGGTTAAAGATGTTTTCTAACAGATGCATTCAAATTTCCCACCGGCAGCATACATAAATAATTTGCAGTAATAAAGAGACTTTAATTTACACTGCGTGAAACAAATTTTTACTGTACTGCATACTGTAAGTAATCATTTTCTATTGCACTCAAAGGGTAATCATGATTGAGCCTTCCGGTCTCTAGTTGTTTGAACATCACACACATCAGATCTAGGTGTGATACATGTGTTATATACTTCAATTTAAAGTGAAACAAAGAAAGCAAATGTAAATCCATAAAGTTGTGACCGCAATAAGAAGGTTTTAGAAATATTAAAACATACTCATTTGGAATTCAGCTAGTATTTTGGTGCCAAAATTATGTTCAGGACCTTCTTTCCCATATGTTCAAAGACAGAATAAAAATTACATGAATTAGAGAGGCAGTTTGGACAAAATAATCTGTATATTAATTTGTAAGAAAATATAAACATAGGTAACCTCCATTAAATATACAGGTTATGTATTTAAGCTTACTAGTTATATGCATTTTCATGTAATATATTTAATATTAATTAGTTTCTAGTAGGGCGGCACGGTGGTGCAGTGGTAGCGCTTCTGCCTCGCAGTAAGGAGACCTGGGTTTGCTTCCTGGGTCCTCCCTGTGTGGAGCTTGCATGTTCTTCCCGTGTCTGCGTGGCTTTCCTCCGGGTGCCCCGGTTTTCTCCCACAGTCCAAAGACATGCAGGTTAGGTGCATTGGTGATCCTAAATTGTCTCTAGTGTGTGCTTGGTGTGTGTGCCCTGCGGTGGGCTGGCGCCCTGCCCAAGATTCGTTCCTGCCTTGCGTCCTGTGTTGGCTGGGATTGGCTCCAACGGACCCCTGTGTCCCTGTGTTGGCATATAGTGGGATGGACAATAACTGACTGCCTGACTGACTGTAATGTAAATTATTCCTACTAAATACACTTCCACCTTTGAGACAAGGATACTATAAAGTAATTAAAAATATAATATGAAAAATGAAATGCAACATAAACCCAAAGCATATTCTTAAAACATAAATAGAGAAGCATTACACAATATAAACAAACTATGCATGAAAACAGAAAAAAATTGAATTAGAATGGTGAATTGTAAAGTATAGAACTACTTAGTTAAAATGTTTTCAAGGTATTGTGCAGAGCTTTTGTCAAACTATAGAAATTATTTTGGAATACTTATTTAAATACTGCACAATTTGAAAGTAATGCATTAAGGAATTATTTTGTGGTTGTATAGTAATTGCATAGATGTGTACTGTGAAAAATATACAAAATATACTTGAGTTAGTAGACTGTAGACTTTTCCCTAACAAAACCACTTTTGTTGAATTTTAATTAAATTGTGTAGAAAAATTATCCCATGTATAATTTGGCAAAACTAGTACATAGCTGTAATTCCTCATAATTTGCAAAGACAGCAGAAACTAAATCTATTACTGTAATGTCTCTAAAGATTCAATTACTAAATTAAATCTAGACGCCAGCACAATTCTGTATTTACATTACACTGAATTACAAAATTAAATTCCTTGGGGATGCAGCATCTGATAGCACAACTCTGAAGAGATCTTACTTCACCAAATCTTTTTCTGTTTCAACTTCTGACTTACTAAACTGGATGGTAATAAGTTTAGAGTTGTTTCTAAATCTATTTCAAATGCTTATTAATCTGCTCTGCCTATATGGAGGTCTGCTGTATTGGTAAACACTGATTTCATGTATTCATTGCTTAGTAATCATATTTTTTTAGAATTTTAGATAAGTTTTAAGGAGGAAACAATACAATGATGACGAGTTTGCTTATTTTAAAACACAGTTATATGTGTTGAACATTTGTGTGTCATTAATTTAGTGGACCTTACTTCATGCTCAATATATAGAAATTTGAGACTCCATTATTTTGTATTCTTCTCAATTGCTATTTGTTCATTTTTCCTGATTGTAATAGAAATTGTAAGGGTGATTAACTATACCATTTTGAACAAAATATGAGGAGTTGATGAGTTGACACAAATAGAAATATGTCAAGCATTCAAATAGGCTATTAAAAATACAATATATACTGTTAAATATAATTTCATAAAGCATAGCCATATAGTATGTGCCTTGTTTAGCAAATAGAGATGTGGGCTAATTTATGTTAGCTGACAACTAATAGCTCGACCATACTGTCATATTATCATTATTTTTTCCCCACCCAACAAAAAATCCGCAGACAATTTCTAAATGTAACAGACTTTAATTAAAGATGCAGTGAGCAATAGACAAAGAGAGAAACACAGAATCTATAGCTTACCGCTTTGCCTTTACTCCACAGGCTTTTTTTAACCTTTTTTTGCCATCACGTTCTTATAGTTACCTCATTTTCCCAGATAAAGAACCATTATTACACTTAACAATCCAGATGGACTACTGCATATATTACATGTCCAAAATGGTGAATAAAAAAGTGAAGACTTCTATATTATGGCCAAAATTTGGCTTATTCGCTGACACTTTCCTTTTTTGAAAACCGCATCAGTAAAAATCCTCTTCTGAAACTATTTTTTCTTTCTGCATTTGTGAGCAGCTGGAACAGAGTTATGGTCCAAAGACATTTTTTTCCTGTGCACGTGGATTTCCTCTAGATACTGGTGACTGCATGTGGAGCTGTTGTGAAAGTGGATGTATGCATATGCATAAAGCCTGTCCCAAAATAAACAGAAACCCAGTTTACTGTAGGTGTCCTGCCGCTAGCATGGGCTCTAGCATGCCACATTGGATCCTGAATTAGAAGAGGAATTTATTTGCCCAGTGTTCCCAGTAGTCACTACTATTCACATTTCTTCATTAGAATAGTCCATAAGTAGATATTTAAAGAAATTAGGCCTAGTTGGGCTTGAAAAATTTGTGAGAATATGTGATGTATACGAGTGTCAGCCTGATGATTAGAATTCTTATAACAGTAAACAGATGTATAGTAAGTGGCAAAAGTCGCATTCCAGTGCAATTGGCCATACATCCATTGCTCTGTTCAAAGGGAGGTTTAAATGTGTTATTAGCAAAATGATAATATATTGTATCATACATTTAAATGGAAATATTTTAAATGCCTCATCAAACGTCTTTAGCCTTCACACCTGTTTGTATTCTTTTCTATTTGTTATTTTTTCTTATTGCTGCCTCAAATGAGATACAGAATTATTCATCTAATTTAATTTTATCTTAATCTTTTGTTTATTTCCATTGTGATTTTTCTTTCGGTTTCAGTTTTTTCTTTAAATTTTTTTAAGAATTTCATAAACACCATTCTGATTTGTGTTCTCGTCCATGTTCTCAAATTTTCCATCTAGTTCCATCTAGAAGTTGACCAAATCTGAAAAAATCTGGCGCTCTGTTCCCCTTCACTTAACTGGTGACATTAATGCAATGTTGAATTTTGAAGTCCCTGAATATTTTTGTTTCCATAAAGTGGTGCTTTTTTTTTGTTGTATGCTGTTTGTAGGAATTCTGTACATGCTGGAACCTTTGTATTAAGAACAAAGATTGAATGGAAAAAGCATTATTTTTGGTTTTCCATCACAAAAATGTAGCAGGCTGCTTCCAAGGATAACAATTCTTTTAAACAGCACTGCAAAGCTAAATGTACAGTCTGTCTCAAAGAAATAATGTAGTAGGCGTAGTTCAATTACACTGCATTTGGATGTGTTCCACATATTAAACACTATTGTGTGTAGATTAATTTCAGGAGCTTTAATTGCATTGAAACATAGCAATAATAAAATAACTAAAAATTTAAGTGTATCTGCTATGATAGCATGTAAAAAAAGAAAATAAAAATGAATGAGTTAGAGAAATCCAGACAAGAGATAATCTTTGTAAACCAGAGGAAAATATGCACAGTTCAAGTAGGCAATGTCCAGGCCGGGATACAAACCCACAACTTTGAAGATCATAGGCTTAGATTAAAATGTTTTACTGAAGTGAGACAGCAATCTTGTTGACTGTGCATTGTAAATATTTGCTTTTAGATTAATAAATTTGCCTTTTTGTTAATGTGCAACAACTATTCATTACTATTTGAAAATCTTACATTTCTAGTAGGATTTATCCCTTTATCAGGTTCACTTAAAAATATGGCACATTTCCATAGCAACAGCATTAGAACTGCTATTAGACTTGCAATTGAATTTTGAAGTATATACTTTCCAAGAAATTATACAGTGTAGTGTGCTAGTATATTCCCTAGGTTCAGAAAATGTGATGACATTATAATCAGTGCACCTTAACATCTCATCATTTAACTCTTTGTACTCATGTTACACTATAATAAAATAAAAGGTTTAGATTTTGGCAACAATCAACCATATTTGCTATAATACATTTATACTGACATTTCAAAAATCACTGCAATGAGAAAAGATTAAAAATGTTGACCAAGCTATTTATCAGTAGTTGATTTTGTGTAATAAATTGGATACCTTGTATACAAGTGTATATTAAATTGTTTATTGTTATGATCTCCTTGTATAGGGAACAATTTTCACTACATATGAATTGAATAACAAACGATAAAATACATTGTGTCATTTTATTTCTTTGTTTCTACAGGCCTGTAATGGATATGTACAATTTATGACAGATGTAGCAATACTCATACGCAAGGAAAGGAATTTAACTGTTGATGAGAAGATGATTGAAAATGAACTCAAGTCCGTTATGGAACTGGAAAAGCTCATTGCTAATGTAATTTATCATTATTATTATTAGTGTGTTTTTTTTCACAGCTTTTCTCATGCTATGTGCCAGAAGACAACACTAATTAGGATATATATCAATGTTTTAATACAATGAGCTGTACCAAGAATTAGCGATTGTTATAGCAGTTGTATAGTTAATAATCTTAATTTCCACTGCAGGAATTGACTTTAGTTTTCTAAAACACTCATGTAAATAGCTTCAGTGGCCTTACTTGATAATGAACCTTGTTTTAACTAGAGGTCCTATAATTGAGGTTTAAGATGAAGATCTTTTCTACCTCTTTTTATTAATAATTTGTGGTTCATAGCTAATATTGCATCTGTTATGTTGTATCTACTTTGCATTTTTTCAGCTATTATTGTTTGCTGAGTATGTCTGCCTGTAATTCCCATATCATCATAACATCTTGTTCCTTAACACCATGAAGACTTGCATGCACAAAAATATTTGTTTTCCTGGAAAATTGAGACATGCCACAAAGTGTATAGAGAAACAGAAAAGTTCTGTCTTGATAACTAACCTGTAAAAAGAAGCTATAGAAAGAACAATATGAATAAGCTCATAAAAGCTTGCTTTGTTCACCTGCCCCTAAGGAAGCAAGAAATGAGACCATGCCTGAAATAACGTTAGGTGTTCCAGGTACCCAGTTAAAAAATGCACTTCAAAGCAAAACATCAGCTCAATATTCGGAAAGTTATTGTTAAGAATAAGGATTGTTAAGATATAAATAAAATTTATTATTATTATATAAGAATATCTAGTTATTCTAAAAGATCAGAATAAGCTGACAATGTACCTTTGTCAGTCTGCAATTTCTGTTTGATAATGATTACCAAGGATCAGTAGTTAATGTTATGTGCTGCACATGACCAGGTGAAGGTCTCTGCACTTGCCAGTGATTGCTAAACAGTACTGGTGACTTAACATAAGTATCCTAAGATTCAGAGAGGACAGCAGGAATGTGGAAAGAAAAGAAATGGAGATTAAACAGCTGTAAAACCTGACACTATACAGTTGGGACTGTGAAAATGATAACTTATCAATTAATTGGATGTTGTAAAATTTACTGATATTATAGTGCAGACAGGTGGAAAAGAGTGTTATTTCTACCCATGTGCATTTAAAAATAAAAATAAAATAGTGCCATTATGTCATAAAAATGTATTCAGCTATATCAGTCCAGGAAACATCTATCACAAATTTAAAATAATAAGCATAGCAAAGTGGTGCAGAGATAAGTTGTGCTCCCTCACAAATCCAGTGTCCTGGGTCAAAATTGGACATTTAGTACTGTGTACAGGTTACAATTGTCCTCTTGACTGCCTGAGTTTACCAGCCACATCCCAAACACGTACATGTTAAGCTGATTTTCCAGTTCTTAGTTTCCCCCATGGATGTGTGTGTGAGCGGGCCCTGCAATGGACTGGTTCCTACCTTATGCCTAAGTCTCCTGGGATAGGTTGTAGCCAAACTTATCCTGAATTGGATTAGGTACTTTGAAGAATATTACTGTTATGTTATGTAATTTAATAAAACTACAGAAGAATAAAATGTACATATATATTTATATATTTATATATATATATATATATATATATATATATATATATATATATATACATACACACAGGGACGTTCAAAATGTTTCTGCACTTTTTTTTTAACTCTGTTTATTAAGAATTTCAAAAACAAATTACATCACTTTTCTACATAGTCACCTTCAGTTGTGATGCAATTTTCCCAGCGTCATACCAACGTTTTAATGCCCAATTACTAATCCTCCCGTCTTCACCGTTTCCAACGAAAATATAAAAGTCTGGAAACTTTTTGAATGTCTTTTGTGTATATATATATATATATATATATATATATATATATATATATATATATATATATATATATATATATATACTGTATATATACTGCTCAAAAAAATTTAAGTAACACTTTGAAATCACATCAGATCTCAATGGGTAAAATAAATCATGCTGGATATCTATACTGAAATGGACTGGGTAATACGTTAGGAACGAAAGGATGCCACATCATTTGTTGAAAATGAAAATTATCAACCTACAGAGGGCTGAATTCAAAGACACCATGAAAATCCTGGGGGATCTCCTCCCAGATCTGGACCAGGGCATCACTGACCCACCTGAGTCTGAGGTGCAACCTGGCACTCTACAGGCTAAACAATGGCACTTTGACTTCCATTGGGTATCAGGATTAAATCCTTGGACCCATTGTCAGACCCTATGCTGTTGTAATGGGTCCTGGGTTCCTCCTGGTGCACGACAGTGCCCAGCCTCATGTAGCGAAAGTATGCAGGCAGTTCCTGGAGGATGAAAGAATTGATATAATTGACTGGCCCCCACGCTCGCCTGACCTAAATCCAATAGAACACCTCTGAGACATTATGTTTTAGTCCATTCGACGCCGCCAGGTTGCACCTCAGACTGTCCAGGAGCTCAGTGATGCCTTGGTCCATATCTGGGAGGAGATCCCCCAGGACACCATCTGTCGTCTCATTAGGAGCATGTCCCAATGTTGCCAGGCATCCATACAAGCACGTGGGGGCCATACAAACTACTCAGTACAATTTTGAGTTGCTGCAATGAAATTTCTACAAAATGGACTAGCCTGCCGCATCATTTTTTCACTTTGATTTTTCGGATTGTCTTTGAATTCAGCCTTCTGTAGGTTGAAACTTTTCATTTCCATCAAACACTGTGGCATCCTTTCATTCCTAACACATTACCCAGTCCATATCAATATAGATATCCAGCATGATTTTTTTCCCATTGAGATATGATGTGTTTTCAAAGTGTTCCTTTAATTTTTGAGCAGTTATAGATAGATAGATAGATAGATAGATAGATAGATAGATAGATAGATAGATAGATAGATAGATAGATAGATAGATAGATAGATAGATAGATAGATAGATAGATAGATAGATAGATAGATCGTTATTGTCATTGTCATTTTTACAAAGGAACAACGAAATTGAATGTAATGTTATGTAATGTACTGTAGTTAATTTAGTGTGTTCAGTAGTTTTATTAATTCAGAATATATTTAAAGCATGTCTCCAATTTATATCATAGGCAACTTCCAAACCAGAGGACAGAAATGACCCAATGTTGCTTTATAACAAAATGGAATTAAGTGCAATGGAAAATAACTTTACATTAATTGTTAATAGCACAGTAAGTATAACACAAAATAAGAAAATTGCTATTAAAAAGTAAAATTGTCTTGTTTTTTAAATTTTGAGTATTAAGAAAGGTTTTGGGCATTCTGCTTTATGTATACTTAATCCATGTTAAGTTAGAATATTTAGTTTATATTTCTTTTAATATTCAGATATAAAGAAGACTGGAGTACCAGTTTTACAACTGATCAATTATAATTACCAATTTACCACAAATTAATATAATAGAAAGATATTGGCTTCATTGTCACAGAATATTAGACTTAATTTGCTACAGCTGGGGATTTTGTTTATATAACTAAATCATGCATCATAGCATGAATCAAGTGAAACAGTGACATGAAATCATCACTATATGCTATCCACCAGTCTCAAAAAAGTAATTTAAAGAGAGATGATGAATGTTACAAAATATAAAGTAACCAAATAAATACAAAAAGACCTCAACCTGATTACTATAGATTACCTGTCACTGCCTAAAAACTGGAGTAGCTTGCCCTGGTACCTTGTCCATACATGCCAACATGTCCTTCTCTTCCTGTCTTTGCCAACATTACCAATGTGCCAGCTGTGATTTTACCCCAACTTATCAATGGGATCAGCATTTAAATTTTAGGCATGGGTTACGTGTGACCTATCCCCAGTACTTCTTATTAGTTCAAGAGTGCACAGAAAAGGTGTGCCTCCTAAATCCTGCTACACTGAGCCCCTTAGAAGGTCTTAGAACTATCTTAATTATTAGGATTATTTTGGAATCAGGGGCTCTGCACCCCCTCCCCCCTCTCTCTCTCTCATGCTTGGATAAAGGGAAAGAAACCATTAAATATGTTTGTTTTTCCTGCCATTGTAATGGGCAGCAGAATCCTTCTTTTACCATGGCGAGGCACCTCTGTTGCCAATATCATATGTTATCCATTATATTCTCGTACACTATTTACTTACACTGTGCCAGCATTATTTGTAGGGCTTACTGAATCTAATATCAGCTGTTTAGTCACACTGGCATGTTGGACACTCCCTCTGTCTTCATTATCCTTCTGCCCTTGGTAGCTGTATAATCCATCACATTATATACATCTGTATACTTATATATCTGTATGGGGGTTTGTATACATTCTGAAACCCATATAGACAAATTTCCGTAAATAAAGGCATCAACCTTATCCCATTTATCCAGGAATTCCATTGGGCAAGCTTTACTGAGAAGATAATGAATACAGTGAACATTTCTGTGACACCACAAGAAAATGTTATTGTTTATGCCCCAGACTACCTAAGAAAACTGAAACCTGTTCTTGCCAACACTGAGAAAAGGTAAACAGATTAAATCTAAATGATTACAGGAATTTAGACCGTCATTCAATGTGCATTACCCTTTTGTGCTGTCTTCTTGAAACAGGACAATTCAGAACTATTTGGTATGGCGTGGTATAATGGATCTTGTTAACAGCTTGAGTCGTAACTACAAAGACACAAGAAAGGCTTTCCGAAAGGTAGGCTATATTTTTAAAGGAGAAGCTGTAGTAGTTAGCTGGCTAAATGAAAAAAAAGCCAATTTGGAGACAGTCTGAAAAAAACTAGGTTTTTCGGCTTTCTTTTTATATATTATACCAGCATACCATTAGAAAAGGGTCCTTCAAAAATACATAGCTGGGTATAGTATCATGTTATATTATTAAATGACAAAATTATGTTCTTAACAGGCTCTTTATGGGACAACGTCAGAAACTGCAGTTTGGCGACAGTGTGCAAACTATGTCAATGGTAACCTAGAAAATGCAGTTGGGAGATTATATGTGGAAGAGGCCTTTGCTGGAGAAAGTAAAACCATGGTATGTTGAGCTCCTTGTCTGAGAATATTGTTTCCTTCTGCTACTTTCAACCACACAGTGATATGTCCTTCCTGCTATGCCCTGAAAAGTGGGCAGCGCGGCAAGTAAACATAATGCTGAACCTACATTATAAATTCTTTACCTTGTACTTTGTAACGCATAATTGTATAATTATAGTATGTGTCATTGCTTTCATGAAAAGCTTACTCCGTGGAAGTATCTGGACCTCAAAAGCATACGTTATAATATGTATACCATATTTAATGGATATCAAAAGCCTACACACACTGTTATTGAAATTTCAGCTTTTGTTCATGAAAGTGCTAGAATCAAGACAAATGATTGTAGACTTTTTTCACCTTTAATAATATAATTTATCCAGCAGTGAACAATATCTAATGAACAACACATTTAGCATTTTTCGAAAACTCAATAAAAATAAGTCAGTTGCCTGTGCCCATTTTAAAAAAAATATGCATACATTATACAGTAAGACACACATTTCCTGGTCTTGTAAGTCACTAAAAGTAAAGTGTCTTTCAAATGCATATACTGTACATAACATACAAGACTGTTTAAATATGTGGGCTATGAAGTAATCTCTTTTTCAGCTTGACCTGAAACATTTAGTAACTAAGAGTCAGAAGGTGGGGGTTGAGGATCCCACATCTAAATAGGTGGAATAGGTGAATTCCATCCAATCAGTTCTTCATATTTGTTCCCTCTTGACTTGGGGTATTTAACACACAAGTGTTTAGGGGGCTTTATGTACCTTGGGGATGATTACAGATGTTTGTCCTCATTCCCAGGAAGGTGCAGTGGATATATGTTTTTGATTCAGCACATGATTAATTCGCACCTGCTACTGGAGTCATCACTAAATTGATTTCCTTATCCATTCTTTCTTTGGTTGAATTGTGGCACAGTAGGTTGTGTTATCAACTCGCTCGGATTGGATCCAGTTTCTGCTGAGTACTTGTTTTCAGTGCCCTTTGTTTAGTGTTTGCATGTTCTACCTGTTGTTTTCCCTGGAAACCTGTTGTGTTCTCATATTTCCAAGACATTCTGATAACCTGTTTGGCAATACTGGATTGGCCTGGTGTGGTTGAGCATATTCAGTGATGGACTGACTTTCCATCCAGTGTTGGTTGCTGCTTTAAATCCTATTACTTGATGGTAGACTCATTTTATTCTGATAAACTGCACTGGAGAAATCAAGTTAAAATGTAAAAATGACCAGGTACAACTATTGACCTTACCAGGTAATTTTAAAGTAAACTGTTAAAATTGCTTTAATGCATGCCAGAACTGCTGTTCAGCAAACTTTGATAGCATATTGAACGTCTACTCATTATTGTCTCAGCAGGTCTGTGGAAGATGTTTTTTGTATAAACTGTTTATAGTCTTTCATACTATAGCTATGTATTGGCTCTCCCTTTATAGTGTTGTACTGGCACCAGCTTTGTAGACAATAATGATGCAAGCCACCCAGACTGCAGAAATTATTATATCAGTCAGCTACTTAGGATATTTGTCAGTTTTCAAAGGTTTGGGTTTAATGCAAAGTGAAAGATGTGTGCACTTACAGAAAATTCCTTCTCAGATGCAAAGGTGTCAAATGTGGAAATGCCCTTTATGAAGGGAGACTAACAGCATTTGATGTACAAACCAAGCACAAACAAACATTTTCTTCAGCTATGCGACTTAGATCATTTCTATGTAAAACAGAAGAATGGTTGAGCATGAACAACTAAGAGCAAATCCAGTCTCTGTTATATTTTGATGATTTTTCCTTAGGTTGAAGAAATGATTTCCCAAATTCGAGAAGTTTTCATTCAGACCTTGGATGATCTTAAATGGATGGATCAGGAGACTAAAATAAAAGCAGAAGATAAAGTTAGTGCTGGATATTTTAAAACCATTTGTCTATCTTTATTGATTTTATTGCTAATCAGATAGCATATGAAGTTGTAAAAAATTGTGAAGCCAGTCATTTCTGTCCTAAAGTATCAGAGGTGAAAGAAGCCTTCTATAATTTTTGTGCTTACTAGATGTCTTTATGTTTTTCTGCTGTATGTATAACTATGTAATGTAAAATATGACCTGCCAGTAACATTTTAGAATGTCAAATTTATCCATCCTTTTTAAGATTTTCACTTTAAGTAAATGAGGTGGGGCACTGAATGAATTTTGCATCATAACTCTAAGAGTCTGGATTTGAATTCCAACACAGTCACTGGCTTTGCGGAGTATGCAAGTTCCTCTGTGTCTGCATGTGTCTTCCGAACTCTCCCAAAATTGTGCATGTTAGCTTAATTGAGTACTCCTGTTTGTACCCACAAAAAAGGATATGAGTGACTGTGTTCTGCAATGGACTGGCAACAATGTATAGGATAAGTTATTGCCTTGAACCCAGTATTTCTATGATAATTTCTGGTTCAATGAGATACTACAGTTGGATCAAGTATAGGGTGGCACACAAAAAGTAGCCCATTGCATGATATAGAGGTGAGGCCTTCCAAAAGTTCCCATGCATGTTTTGTTTCTAGTTGTTAGTTCTGTTATCTGTGTGCTTGCTGGAGAGAAGATATGCCATACTAAATAAAACATTCCATTTCAAATATGGAGATGTGTGTTCACACAGGCATCAGCAAGTTAATACATGAGGAATTCTTTGAAAAAATATTCTATTGCAAAATGTATAATTGGTGAAAAATTGGTTCTTTGAGCAAAGCACATAAATCAAGGAACCCTTGCATCTGTACCCCATAGGTTGTCACGATCATTGTGTATTATATGGAAAGAAATCTTTATAAGTAGCAAACTGCATTCTTTAACAATAGTAACAAAACAAAAAAGTAACAAAATTACAAGTATAATATAACATTTGTTTTTTTCTTTTCTGCAACTTAATAAAAGGACAGTGTCTGTGTCCATCCAGTTACTATGCCTCTGCTGTCCATCAGATGGCGCATCACAAATATTAGCATTGCTTTGACAAATCCTGTACCAAATACTATGTACCAGAGACACAGCAACCGGATGAACACACTGCACTGCAAATGTGAATGCTGCGGTCTAAGTTGATTACTTAGATTTCAGACATTTAGCATGGCTAGTTACTAAAAAAACTCTTAATGACATTGACACTAAGACCAGGCCACATTTTGTGTGCCACCTTGTGGTTTCAATAAGGTGATGGGTAAATTTAAAATAAGCATGTTTAACAAGGTAAGTTATTGTTTATTTATTTAAAGAGTTAGCTTTCTTTAAATGTGTGAAAAATGGTATCAGAATGTGTGAATTATGTAATATAATATAATATAGATGAGATTTACATCCTCTACGCAGTACTACATTATGATTGAAGTATTTTTTATCAGGAACATCTTTCTGATAAACACAAATTTTACAAGTATATATCCAGACATTTACAATAATTAATATTCATTTTTCTCAATTGGTGTTTTTAAATAACATGCTTATCTAGTTTCCCTTTTTTTATAGGCCAAGGCAATTAAAGAAAAGATTGGTTACCCTGATAATATTAAAGATGATGCCAAGCTAGATAAAGAATACAAGGATGTAAGTCTAATTTGGTTTTAAATACATTCGAGACAATGCTGGCATATTCCATAACCCTTTTTGAAGACACGTTAATTAACTCCTCTGTGAGATACTACTTGTGTTTCTCACACAAGAAAGCTTGCCTTGTGTTCATGTAACTGCTAATATCTGCTGTCAGATATGCTATGAAGCTTGATTTCTATAGACTCCTACATAAATGGCTAGTCATACACATTCAGTAGACAAAGCAGAAGGAATGAATTAGGATAAACAAAAGTGGGAAGTATTTCACTTTTTCATAGCTGCTGTGCTTCCAAGAGTTGTACACAATTTCCCTTTATATTGGTATGCAGTTATAGATACAAAATCACTTTTATGTTGACCAAGTAAATATATTGAGTTATCATAATATAGAAAAAATAGTTATTCAATGGCAGCACAAGAAAGTGCTTTTCACTCACCTAAACGTAAGTAAGAACGTAGGCAAATGATTCTCATAGTGCTTCTGTTACAGAACAGCACAAAAAACCTTAAACATACTCCATGCTACAGATACTGTATCAAAGATCATTGATCTGTTTAACCAGAGTTATATCTTTTTGACATAATACTCAGTTTTTTCATTCTTTTTGCATTACAGCTAAATTACAATGTCGAAACCTATTTTGAAAACATCCTCCAGAACTTGGAATTTGGACAAAAGAAACGTTTGAGGAAGCTCAGAGAAAGTGTGGACAAGGAAGAGTATGTATCATTATCAGTTATTTAGTCAGCAGTGACACTGCTTAATCATCATTGTTAAAGGGCTATCTAGACTGCTGCATGAATACAAACAGAAGAGTCTGATTAAAATAACTAAAAAGTATAATTTACAGTTGTTTTTCATCTGTTAGAAAAGTAGAATTGCCAGCATTGTTGTTGGAAGATGAAAAATTCCTTTGAATAGTAATAATAAGATCATTTGCTTTCAAAATAATGCATTATCATCATTTACAGTACTAACTAATCTTCTCACAAAACAGATTTGCATGGCTATATATAAATGAAAGAAAATTTTGAGCTTTATCCAGATTACTTGACTAGCAGCATCTAGCTTAGAAGTTCAAATATTACACAAGGGAAATCTCCTTCAAGAATGTCAGTGTATTGTTTGGCCTCTTTGTGGTTTTTGATTGCTTAGAGGTTGATTTCCTGTGTTCTACCATGTTTTAATTTATGAGAAGTTATTATTTTTTAGTCTTCTGGCATGTATGAGTAGGGAACAGTATAATTTTTACCAAGTAGAAACATTTTCAGAAAGCAATTTTATATTTTATAATGAAATTTATAGTCATCTACAGTATATACTGTATCACAGCATTCTGGTTTCAGGTCTCAGCCTGGTCACTGTTTGTGTGAAGGTAACATGTTTCTCATGTCTGCGTGGTTTTCCTCTGGGTGCTTAAGTTTCCCCCTGAGTACTCTCTAAATTGGCTCTGTGTAAGTAAGAGTGAGTGTACTTTGGTGGGTACTGGTTCTCTGTTCAGCTGCTTTAAACTGGAATGAAAGGATTTTGAAAATTAGTAACCAGAAGATGTTTAAAAACCCAGTAACCAAACATAATCATTTGTTTTATAATCAAAAGGTGGATTACTGGAGCTGCCGTTGTCAATGCATTTTATTCCTCAAGCAGGAATCAAATAGGTAAGGTTGTACTTACATATTTTCCTTTTAATGCTTATATTTACAGAATGCTATTTCATCCCAAATCTAACTTTTCTCATATGCATTACTTGGAAAGATGTATACCCAGAGCCCTGTAAAATGCAGAACCTGCTAATCTTTAATATTGGCTATATCTAGATAAAGCTTATGAAATACAAATATAATGTTTTGAAAAAAGCAAGCTGGCAATGAGTTTCTTACCAGAGAAATACCGTACTCTGGGTTTTATTCACCAACAAAATACAATGTCATAAACCAATTCAAGACCATTCTTGTCAGTCACGAGGCTCTATCACAACATTCATACCTACTAGGTACTGTAACCTGTATACAAATAAGTAATCTGGTATGTTTCCTATGCTTACAACATCCACTAAAGGGCAGTACATCAGTGTAGACAGTTGGTAACCTTGCAGGGTGAGATCAAGACCTCTGAAAATTTGTAGTGCTGATACAAGTCCTCGAAGTTTGCTTGACAACATATTTGTCAGTCAGACAAACAAGAGAGTTTGACAGGAGTCAAATCATTGGTCATCATGTTGCTGGGTGATCATTCTGATATATGTCGGTAAATACTGGCTACGTAAAGAGTGAGAAAGTAATAATGGTAAGGCTAAAACAAGGCTATCACACCTTTTAGAAAGGACCTTTAAGGCCCACAGCAATAGATCTCTGGAAGGATCGACAGACTGAGTGACAGGTTGTTACAGTGTACATTTGACTTTCTTTTAACTTCTAAAGACGTGTTTCTGTATATGTAATGATAGTTATCAAATTGAACAATGACTGGCAACTTTAAAAGGTGGGACTTATAGTGTTAGTTACACTGTCCAAACTCATTCACATTGACCAAACTGGTGTTGGGGTCAGGGCCCAACAAATGGATTCAGGTCAATTTTCAGTTAAGAGCTCCAATTCTCATTTGAAACAATTACCACTATATTCTCACATCTTGTTCTCAGACAGTGTCAGTTTGTTCTTAAACCTTTCTAAACTAAATTCAAAGAACAATACTATGACAGTGCGGGTCGGCCTAATGCTACAGTGTCCCACCGGGAGCTTCTTCAATTCACCACCGTTGATAGTCTCCTGGCCCATGTCCCCGTTGCCAATCCTACGGCATCTGGCATCAGGCTCACCCGGTGAAGTGCGCTCTGTCCTCTCTCCGCTGCCAATCTGTTGGCTCCTTCCAGTGACAGCATACTCCTGAGCATACTGGTCACTCCTACTACTTGGTCGCTCAGCAGGAGCAACCCTTCTGGCCCCTCTTGAGCGCTGGCCACACATGCTCCTCCCTGGGGCTCCATATCCGTCCACCTGCTTCTTTTCTTTGCACCGGCTATATCCCTTACTCTCCTGTCTCAATTCTTCCTTTCTTTAACCTCCATTCTCTCTTGTTCTTTTCTTTTCCTTTTCTAATGTAGTGCTCCCCTTTTTATATGCGGGGTGTGCGGTTGCAGGTGGGATTGCCTGATGGACACCCTGGGCTGATAATAAGATAATCGGACTATCCACACATGCCGGCAAGGCAATTCACCACCTGACCACCTCACACCAATCCGGAGACAAAGCCGTCTTCTCCACAGATCACTCTCACCAGCTCCACTCCCCAGCGCAAGCACGTTCATTACCTATTTATTAAAACCGACCAGTTTTTCTGAGCCGTGGAACCGCTATACCAGAAAACACATTTTGTTCCTAAAGATATTTCTAGCTATTGGGTTTTGTTCAACTATTACTGTTTGAAAGCCATAACTTCGTGTATCTGGTTTCCAAAATGGTAGTCAGTGTCAGGAACTGATGATACTTAAATTAAGTTTCATTACATTTACGTAATTTTTTTCTGTGTTATAATTATGATTTTTTTGACTAACCTTTTGATTTGTTTGTTTTTAATTCAAGTTATCATGTAGTATTGATCGTGAGGACTTTAGGCATATTCACGTAATACTGTATTTCAGCCAGGGTTCCTCCTGTGGCTTTAGTTCACATGCAGTTTTTATGTCTGTCTTATTTATTTTTGATTCCTTTGTCTATGTTAACATTGTTGATTATGTAGCCTTCCTTATGTTCAAACATCTTCTCTTATTTAACATGTATTTGAAGATGGTTCTTTATGATTTCACTGTGCTTTTGTTATTTATGGAATTTTACCTTTTGCTATGTTTTTTGACCTTGCCATTGGATTACTCTATTGGAACTTTGGTTTGATTTGAAGTGCTTAACTGTATTTTCTGCCCTTGTTGCTAGCTGGATTTTGAAAGTTTCCCCTTTTATTGGACTTTATGGGAATTGTTTAGGGCGTCATGCCTTGAGACTACAGAGTTTCATAAAATGTAATCCCTCTCCAGCAGAATGTTAAAATAATGCTGGAAACAGAATTATTACAATTTAAATTGGCCTCAAAAAATGACAGTATTAGCTGAATTATGCAAAAAAAACTTTCCCATTTTTAAAAGGGCAAAATTATTAACTACCACACTGGCTTTCATAGAGAGATAGTTCATAGTTTATTTGTTCCCAAGAGGAAATTAAGACTTAACAGAAGCTCAAGACAAATATAAATATTGACCTCCCAAAACTCATAAAAGTACTTTAGGCTTGACAAATAATGAAAGAGCTATACCACCTAATAACAGGCTTGTAGGTGGGGATACAATAGATAAGACTGTGGTCAGACCTACCCAGTCATGCCACAGGTTTACATTTAAGGTATTTAAAATTGAAATAAAGCAGGTCCAGGTTGTTGTGTCCACAAATAGAACAAGACAAATACTAATGGAAGTTTGTCATTGTTATTTCGAAAGTCTTGTGGTTGAAATCACCACATATTCAGAATGATTCACTCAGTCATTAGAGTGTTGGTAACAGAGGGAATCTATTGCTGAGTTCCAGTTTGCAGAGGAAGGAATATAAACTTTAGTCAGGATGATATAAACTTCCCTGTCTTATAAACAACCTGTCTTTTTTCCACTCTATTTGATTTTATCAGATGAAATCCTTCCGGCATTAAAATAGCATCTGGAATATGAACTTTTAGCCAGTTCTCTGTAATACCATGGATGCCATAATACCTGATTGTGTAGTGACTCGCTGTGAGGGGCAACAGATGACATTTTATCCATTCTGTATGGAAACAATTGAACATTCCTTATTTTATGGAGGCAGTCTATTTCTGACTGCTTTCTGCCTTACTTTAATTCTCTATGGCTTTTTGTGTTTGAATGAGCAGCTCTTCTGATAAGGTGTAACAGAGCTCCTTAAATGGTACCACTTGACTGTGGGAATATTTAATATATCTCACTTTACCTTCCTTAGAGTCACTTACATTTGCAATGTAGATGTAAGTAAGCCTTCAGATCATCCTTGCTCACCCTGTGACTTCTTCCAAGTTTGTAGCTTCTCCCAAAAGGCAGTAGAGATGAGTTAACACTGATGCTTGCAATGACAGCGGCTTCTCATTTATTTAAAAATCCATTTGGAAACTTCTAGTGGCACAGATTTCTATCACACCACAGTATGCATTGGCACAGGATTATATCTTAATTGTGCATCAATCAATGCAACTAATTGTGCTTACATCTGTTAGAGACAGCAAAACAACAGCTAAAGGTATTTTTGCTTTATAACAAAGGGGTGCATAATGCTGTGAGTGTGACTAAAGCTCTACGTTTTGAACTTTTTGTTATATGAATTGGTGGCACAATGATAGCACCACTGCCTCACAATAAGTGTTGAGTGCTCCCTGCACATTTTCTCTGTGTTCAAGTGGGTTGCCTCTGAGTGCTCCTGTTTCCTTCCACAGACCAAATATATGCAGGTTAAGTGAATTGGTGTTGCTACATTGGTCCTTGTATGTGCATGGCAATGTATGTGCATTCACCCTGTGATGGACTGGCATGCTGTGCAGATGTTCTTCCTGCCTTGCACCTGATAAATGCTGGGATAGGCTCCAGCTGCTCCACGACACTGCTCTAGATAAGTTTGTTGTGAAAATGAATAGATGGATTTTATGTGCATTAATAACAGCGCCTCATATGTTTAAAAATCTCCATTCAGGTAAAGCTGAGTGACTGGAATTTCATGTTTCAGACATAGTAAGATCTAGGCAGACAAGAAAATTGCAGAAAGTTTCTCTTTTTGTGCCACCTTACCATATAAAAGGAAAATTCTCGTATGCTAAAGATTTGAGTTCTGTAGTGTAAATCTCCAGTTGTTCTTCTAAGTAATGTGGCTGTGCATTTAAATAATTATTAAAGTTTCTAAATATACAAAGCACAGATTGCATTCTCTTGCAGAATTCATCATATTTATCATTATGTTTGAAGGTGGTCTTTTTCAATTTCTGAAAGTTGCTGCTGCAATCTTTATGCCAAAAATTTGGTATATTGACCTTTTTTAGTCCAACTATTGTTTCATAGCTATTCTATTGTGGAAAGCTTTTCTTGCCATCACACACAATTGCATCACCCTTAATTACACTGAAAGGATGATTCTTGTGGGTTAGAAAAGTCATTGTTCTGTTTAAATTACTGCTGAACTAATGCATAAACATTATGCAGGAAAATATACAAACACATGATATTCTTCATGCTACACTTTCCAATACTGACTATATTGAATTAAAAAAGTAAAGGGAGGGCAGATTGTAGAGATCACTCCAGCTGAACAGTTTGGAGGAGCTGGAGTGACCGGCAGAGTAGTCGACTGGCCGTTGAAGGAAGCGGCAGTCAAGGAGGCATTGAGAGTGTTGAGCCCCAGCATGAATGCCCTGGCCGCTGGGGAGGGAACCAAAGTCTTGGTCCAGCTGGAGCCATACGTAGCCGGAGATCGGAAGGCTACTGGAACAGAATTGAAGGGAGCTGAAATTGCTGGTAGGGCGACTCCCCTGTTGCGGGTCCTGTATGGGAGAAGTAGGGGAGCCACCGGTAGAAAGAAGTAAGCACCGGATTTTTAAGAAAACATTGCCTCCAGCCATTGTTTTTAACTTCGTTTTTAATGGATGTATTTATTGGATTTTAACCTCCACCTTTTCACCTGTTTTAATGAATTATTTATTTAAGAACTATTTGAGACACTGCACTATTTATTTATTATATATTGTTTTTGATTTTGTTGATTTTAATAAAAGCACTCTGCACTTTTTGCACCATCCCCTTGCTTTGTTGTTGATGTCTTCACTGTCTAGCTCATCGGTGATATTATTGACAGTGTTGGGTTCGAGAGCTCCCCAGAAGCTAGATGGGAGCATGGAGCAGAACCCGCATCATCACAGACATAGACACAAATTGATGGATATACAAAAGCCTTGTCTGCAACAGAAATAAAATCTTGTAATACTTCCTTACATGTCCTGCTTTGTGCCCCAGTAAATACAAATTATCGTCAGTATACCAATAATCCAATTGTCCATCAATATGGAACCAAAGCAGGAAAGACTTCAAGACAGAGAAGCTTTTATCTGTTGCACCACTAAATGATCATCACATTTTTCTACCATCTCAAACCTGATTCTCATCAACACAATTATTCTACAACTTTCAAATCAGAAACCTTGCTGAAAGGAACCAACCCAATTTTCCACACCTCACACCTTTTCTGTTCCAGAATTTTCATCAGTCCTGAAGACTCAGACAGTATCACAATAATATATAAAACATATTAAAGTATCTTCCTTTCAAAGGTCCTAGAGTACAGTGAGAAAATGACCTTTCAGTGTCAGTTTATTTATAGAGCACTTTTAAAACATTAGTAATGCTGTAGCCAAAGTGTTTTACATTAAAACATACAATAAATATAAAATAAAACAAATAGAATAAAACACAATGCAACCAGCAGTAAATCAAAACAAACAAATGACTAAGAGAAGGGAATTGAAAGCTAGAGGACAGAAATTTGTCTTCAATCTATTTTTAAACAGTTCAGTTGAAGGGGACTCCTTAATGTAAAAAGTTAAAGAATTTCACAGATGAGGTGCACAGCTGCAACAACCCTGTCACCCTTAGTTTTGCACTCAGTACGAGGAACCACAAGAAACAACTGACCAGTAGATCTAAGCTCTCTGGCTAGTTAGTGTAAACACACAATTCAGATAAATATGCAGGAACATACCCATGTAATGATTTAAAAAGCAGAAGCAAATTTTTAAATCAGTTCTAAAGCTAACTGGCAGCCAGTGGAAAGAAGCAAAAATTGAAGATATAGAGGTAAACTTTTTTTCTCCAACCAAAAAAATGAGCTGCAACCTGCATATCACAGATTTACTGATCCCAGAATGCAATGAGTTACAGTGATCAAGCTGAGAAAAGATGAAGCATGAGTAACTTTCTCACCCTCGGAGATTAAAAAGGCTTAACCTTGGCTAAAAGACAGAGATGTAAAAAGCAATTCTTGACTACAGAATTAATCTGTTTCTCAAAAGAAAGTTTACTGTTAGAAATAACTCCCAAGATTCTGAACTTGAGGTATGCAAAAGTCCACAAAAGAGCCAAGAACTTCAAAACAAATTTGAGCTTTGGCTGTAGGACCAACTATCAGCACTTCTGTTTTATGTTGATTTAGATAGAGAAAATTGTCAGCCATCCTGGATCTTAGTTCTTCAAAACAATTGTGCAACCAATTCATTGCAGAATTGTGCATCATCAGCATAACAGTGAAAAGAAACAGCAAACGTACTAAAAATAGCTTATACAGGATGAAGATATGTAAAAAATAAAATAGAACCCAAAATGTATCCCTGAGGAACAGATAGATAGATAGATAGATAGATACTTTATTAATCCCAATGGGAAATTCACATTCTTCAGCAGCAGCATACTGATACAATAAATAATATTAAATTAAAGAATGATAATAATACAGGTGAAAAAAACAGACAATAACTATGTATAATGTTAAATATTAACGTTTACCCCCCCTGGTGGAATTAAAGAATCGCATAGTTTGGGGGAGGAACGATCTCCTCAATCTGTCTGTGGAGCAGGACAGTGACAGCAGTCTGTCGCTGAAGCTGCTCTTCTGTCTGGAGATGACATTATTTAATGGATGCAGTGGATTCTCCATAATTGATAGGAGCCTGCTGAGCGCCCTTCGCTCTGCCACAGATGTTAAACTGTCCAGCTCCATGCCAACAATAGAGCCTGCCTTCCTCACCAGTTTGTCCAGGCGTGAGGCGTCTTTCCTCTTAATGCTGCCTCCCCAGCACACCACTGCGTAGAAGAGGGCGCTCGCCACAACTGTTTGATAGAACATCTGCAGCATCTTATTGCAGATGTTGAAGGAAGCCAGCCTTCTAAGGAAGTATAACCGGCTTTGTCCTTTCTTGCACAGCGCATCAGTATTTAACATATATATATATATATATATCACATTTAACAGCAGCAGTAGATAAAAAAGAGGAATTCAAAGTCACTGAAAGTATATACAAGTAAGATATGACCTGAACCAGTTAAGAGTTGCATGTTTAAGCCCCACCAGATGCTCAAGATCACGTGATCAGTAGTGTCAAAAGCTGCAGAATGGTCTAGGAGGACAAAATCTGCTGCCCTACCTGAGTCAGTAATATGAGAGATACTTTCAGAAGGGTCGTCTCAACACAATGATAACATCTAAAGCCAGATTGGTAGATCTCAAATAAATTATTAGAGTTAAGATGATCGACCAATTGATCCTAAATAATTCTTTCTAATATTTTAGGCAAAAATGGCAATTGAAAAATTGAGCGAAAATGAGCTAACATTCCAGGATTTAACTCTACCTTTTTAAGATAAGGTCGCACCACCGCATATTTAAAAAATGAAGGCACAACCCCTTTACTGATAGAATCTTTTATAAAATCAAACAGTACTGGGCCCAGGACATCAAATGCTTCTAGTAAAAGACACGTTGGAATAACATCAAGAGGACAAAAAGTAGGTCTAAGTATGTCAATAGGTACTTTTTAGCTGTGATAATGAAACAACATCAAAGGAGTATATAATGAAGGGAATAATGCCATGATTAACAACCAGAAGTACATAGTCAGTTGGAACAGTATCGAATTTGCAGACAAAGAATGAGAGAAAATGCTCACATGAATGAACAGTAATATTTAATCCCATCTCTGAATGGGAGTGAATAGCTGCATTGACACATTCAAATCCCTGAAACCTACGAAAAACTCATAATCCTGGCCCATCTTAAATCCCTTCACACCTCTCCATCAGCGTCTTTTGTTTTGTAAATGTGTTGATCAGCACAAGCAGCCTGCTATCCCACCCTCCCCCTCAATGGAGCTCACCTCAGGCAAAAAGCTGTCCCAGCTCAAGCCAAGGTTCCTTATCTGCATGTGAGGTACCTGGTGTTGAATAGGGTAAAAAATATATCGTCATTTGGAATACATACATTTCATGTGTTTTCTGTGTCTACAGCAATCTGTGTAAATGTAGGATGAAATGCAAGGCAGGAATTGTTGAAGACATAACTAAAAAAGAAACATTTTTCATATTTTAGCAATAATTGGCAAAATGTAGATATGAAGTGTATAATGCATGAAGACGGAAGTCCAAATGTCAAATAAACATTAGATAAATAAACAAAAGATACAAGTATAATATAACAAGTAGGTTTTTATTTAAGAATATAATCATAGAAAAAGAAATCCGGTTAGGGTACGACACTGACATGACATGACACGACAGCTTTGGTGGGGCAGTGGTAAGAACTGCTGACTTGTAATCAAGAGGTCGCTGGTTCAATTATGAACGCAACCCTCTTGAGTAATGAGCTGCTCATATTGTTACTATTATAGAATAAAAACATATATTTGATTTGTGTCTGTAACAGCCGGTATAAATTTATGGTACTTGTAAAAGTTAGCGTTTTTTTTTTTTTTATTCAATTTTACTCTCTAAGTTACGTTCATGCACCCCTCACATGAAGATGAGGGTTCTGCGTCGGAGAAAAAGAACATAAGCCCTCTCCGCAAGAAACATGCAGTCACACATAAGAACAACGCAGCTGCACCAGGTGAAAGATGAAAGGCGTCCATTAGAAAAGATCACAGATAGTCACTCAATAAAGCAGGAAATAATCTTGAGAAACTTTTGTTTTATCATCAAAAACTTTATGTAGTTTGCTGAAGTGTTGGAAAGGAAATTAAATATGTAACCCACTGTCTTGCTAAAAAATACATCTCAGATATGTTTATAAATATAATAAAATTTTTGGGGTGGTATGGTGACTCCGTGTTTAATGCAACTACTTCATCACACCATGGATCTGAGTTCAGATACTGTCTGTATGGAATTTATACCTTAAGTTAGAAAATTGCATATACAGTAGAGTCTCGCTTATCCAACCTTCGCTTATCCAACATTCTGTATTATCCGACGTCCCACCGCAAAAAAAAAAAAAAACGCATCAATCGGCAACAAGAACTGCAAGTTGCGAGCGTGAGCGTAGTCTATTTTTTGTTGCTAAGTTCATTTTTTCAGTTAAATTTTTCTGTTGTTTTGTTGTAAAACATGATTACAGTGGATTATGTGGCTGGCCCTCTCTGGCGTGTGTGTCTCTCTCGCGCGCGTGCGTGCGTGTGCGCGCGTCTCTCTCGTGTGTGTGTGTGTGTGTGTGCGTGCGTCTCTCGCGTGCGTGCGTACGTCTCTCTCACACATGTGTGTGCATGCGTGCGTCTCTTTCGCGTGTGTGTGTATGTGCGTGCGTGCGTGCATCTCTCGCGCATGCATGTGTGTGCGTGCGTCTCTTGCGTGTGTGTCTCTCGTGCATGTGTCTCTCTCTCTCGCGCGTCTGTGCGTGCGTGCGTGTGTCTCTCTTTCTCTTGCGCGTGCATATGTCTCTCTTTCTCTCGGGCGTGTGCATGTGTCTCTCTCGCGTGTGTGTGCATGTGTCTCTCTCTTGCGCGTGCATGTGTTTGTCTGTGTCTCTCTGTCTCGTGCTCTCTATCTAACGCTGCACAGGGAATGCACAGGAAGAGACTGAACACGTGCGGAAATCATCGGCGCGCACAAACCGAAAGGCAAACTGGCTTGTTCCTATACCGAGTGTGTGGTCTTGCACAGAGGAAAAAGTTTGGCGAACTTTTTGGTCATAACCCGATTTGTACGTGTTCAGAGATGTTCGTGAACTGAGGATCCACTGTATTAGGCTCGTAATGTGTAAAATTATAACATAGTTTGATGTTTAATAGGCTTTTTCTTAACACCTCCCATTATCCGACATTTTCGCTTATCCGATGTTCTGCCAGCCCATTTATGTCGGATAAGCGAGACTCTACTGTATATAAAATTTCTTCTGTGTTACACATGTCCCCTTTGTTTGAGCTTTTTTTCCTCATGTCAGACACCTCTGTATTTCTCTGAATAATTTATCAACATTTGATATTGTGGAAATTTATTTATTATTCACTTTTTTATTGTTTTTTGTTCATAATATCATTATGTGTGTTACTGTATCCGATAGCTGTGGTTGTATTGTACATGTGACAGTCATGCCAGGTTAACACCATGGGCTGCAGAAACTTACGTAGATTTTTCATAAGAAATAAAAGACATCCCTATTAAATTCACCTTAATGTCCACCTTGAAAGCTCATCCCTAATACCCTAATTCAGTACAGTCCATAACACACATCGTTTTGGCTACATTAATGGTGTTGAGCTACCTCCCATTATACCATCTTCAAGGTTAAGATATTATTATGGATCACTGGCTTAAACCTGGGTCTGTAAAAAACAAATATAATTATGATAAGTCACTGCTTCCTCAAATATGATTTTTTATTTTGCTCAGTATGAGAAAGTTCATCTGATCAATCAATCCCTGTCACACTTAACAGTTAAATTTTTAGTGTGTTTATTTCAATCCTGTGCCATCTGTGAAATAAAAATAAACACAATCTTTTTTCATGAAGAGCATCCCTTGATGGTTACACCTTCCCATAACTTAACTTTACTTGCTGACTCTAATTTAACCCTTTGTGAGTGTGCAGTCCTTGAACCTGATCAGCTAGAACAGGTTTTGGTTCAATTTAATACAATATTATGGTAAGGTAAGCTTTTACATGAGTGCCTCTTAAATCTTAACTCACTTAGCCTAAAAAAATCAGTACATTTAATGCTAAATTGAAGTCCTAAAACTAGCTTTCACACACCATGCCAAATACACAATTTAAAATCACTACAAATCACTCTGTAACACTTCTCTTTCTTTTTTGATTGCATGCACTTTATTTTCTTTCAGTGCATATCACAGTTCTAATATTAGTCCAAGCATAAAGGTTGTCTTATTATAGCTCAGCATCTTTTTTGGAAATCAGCAACATGACCAACAGTGTAGTAATTTCATGCAGGTCACTGAAGCCATTCAGAGTGAAGCCACCTGTGAGGGACAGCATCACCTAGCATGGTGCTGCAGGTGACTGCTGAGTTGATGTAAACTCAACATTAAAAACAGGTGCAGATAGAGGGACTAAAATCCATTTAAAGACAACAAATCTAAGAGAAGGAGTACAACAAAATAGACAACAAATATCACAGGATGAACACAGGAAATACTATTCGTTTATCCTGGATTGGCATTTTAAGTGCATGGATTTCAACTATACAATACCCAGAATATGCTGCCAATAGGGTATGTTACTAAATATTACATTGTTATTTCAAACGTGAGTCAAATTAAAACATTATTGGAATTTAGAATATGTTTTATATAATGCAGTCATGTTTGTGTTTTCCTATTTAATAATTAACTATTTTTTTTAAATGGAGCATGATTCTAGAAAAAGATCTATGAAGGATTTTCTAAATATTCAGTGATCATTTGATTAGTTCCAGGTTGGATAAGGGAGTGGAGGCAGAGCCCATCCCGGCAGTACAGGGCATAAGGCAGGAAATTGCCCTAGATGGGATTTCAGTCCATGGTAGAGCAAATTCATGAGCCAGTTTAATATTGACAGTTAACCTAATCTGTACATCTTTAGGGAAGTGGAAGGAAAAGTGAAGGAAAACCCACAAGCATGTCGAGTGCATGAAAACTTCCCACTGTCAATGGTCAGGCATGTGATTCAAACCCATTAAACATCAACAAAGGGAAGTCAAGTTTCCCAGTGCCAGTGCTCTGCTTCTGTCACAGTTTTGCAGACATTTGTGCTGTGTGCGTGCCATATTTAATTAATCAAATTAGAGCCAGTTTTCTAAGGGAATATACGAGGGACGTTCAAAAATTTTCCGCATTTTTTTTTAACTCTATTTATTAAGAATTTCATAAACAAATTATATCTCTTTTCTACATAGTCATGTTTGTTGGCGATGCAATTTTCCCAGAGTCGTACCAACTTTTTAATGCCCAATTACTACTCCTCCCACCTTTCCAACGAAAATATAAAAATGCAGAAACTTTTTGAATGTCCCTCATAAAATAAAAGTGGCAACATACATTAAACAAGTACTTTAGGTATACCGTATTTATATAGCAACCTTAATTTTGTAAAAAGTAAAAATAAATTTAAAATAATGCAAAAGTATATAACACAAGATGAAATGTGATGATTGCTTTAGATTTTATTTTTTTTAATCAGTCATTTTAGTATCCTTTAAATGAAGTGTACAATATAATTTTGATATTTTTTTCAAATCAGAATAATTTGGTATACGTTAATTTTCCATTCAAAAATGTATTCTTAGGTGGGCAATTTTTTTATACATTAAAAAAAATACTCTGCTGTTTTTTGTGTTTAAAGATGTCCATGGGCATTTTTATTTATCCTCTAAATAAAAGTAAATCTTGATTATATGGAATATTATACTCTTCAACGAAAATCTATAAAAAAAAAGTCCATGGCCACTTGTCCAAACTAAAAAGAAAAGCCTCAGAACATACCCGGTAGAATGTTTTTGTGCATTGATATATGTATTGAGATTGCTCACGTACTGTATTGCTGAATAGCATATGTGCTTTTCATCTCCATGGCCAACTTTCACCCACAGGTGAGGTTTTGTGTAACTCATTTCATGAAAGCCACACCAGTCATCAGACTCTAATATAATTATCTTTTTGTGTAAACAAATGGTGGATGCAGGGAAAACAGGCAAACTGAAGAAAGGCAGAGCTTACAGCAAGGTTTCAACCAATTTTTGCAGCATCAGCTACACCTCATGTACTTTAGATAAGATGAAATTAATTAATTAATAAGGTTAATAAAGTTTGGAAACCAAAAACTATAAATGTAAAGCACAACTTACAACAAAAGCTGTAGTGCTATAAATCTATATATGTACAGTGCATCCGGGAAGTATTCACAGCGCATCACTTTTTCCACATTTTATTATGTTACAGCCTTATTCCAAAATGGATTAAATTCATTTTTTCCTCAGAATTCTACACACAACACCCCATAATATCAACGTGAAAAAGTTTACTGAGGTTTTTGCAAATTTATTAAAAAAAAAACTGAGAAATCACATGTACATAAGTATTCACAGCCTTTGCTCAATACTTTGTCGATGCACCTTTGGCAGCAATTACAGCCTCAAGTCTTTTTGAATATGATGCCACAAGCTTGGCACACCTATCCTTGGCCAGTTTCGCCCATTCCTCTTTGCAGCACCTCTCATACTCCCATCAGGTTGGATGGGAAGCGTCAGTGCACAGCCATTTTAAGATCTCTCCAGAGATGTTCAATTGGATTCAAGTCTGGGCTCTGGCTGGGCCACTCAAGGACATTCACAGAGTTGTCCTGAAGCCACTCCTTTGATATCTTGGCTGTGTGCTTAGGGTCGTTGTCCTGCTGAATGAACCGTCACCCCAGTCTGAGGTCAAAAGCGCTCTGGAGCAGGTTTTCATCCAGGATGTCTCTGTACATTGCTGCAGTCATCTTTCCCTTTATCCTGACTAGTCTCCCAGTCCCTGCCACTGAAAAACATCCCCACAGCATGATGCTGCCACCACCATGCTTCACTGTAGGGATGGTATTAGCCTGGTGATGAGCGGTGCCTGGTTTCCTCCAAACGTGACGCCTGGCATTCACACCAAAGAGTTCAATCTTTGTCTCATCAGACCAGAGAATTTTCTTTCTCATGGTCTGAGAGTCCTTCAGGTGCCTTTTGGCAAACTCCAGGCGGACTACCATGTGCCTTTTACTAAGGAGTGGCTTCCGTCTGGCCACTCTACCATACAGGCCTGTTTGCTGGATTGCTGCAGAGATGGTTGTCCTTCTGGAAGTTTCTCCTTTCTCCACAGAGGACCTCTGGAGCTCTGACAGAGTGACCATCGGGTTCTTGGTCACCTCCCCGACTAAGGCCCTTCTCCCCCGATCGCTCAGTTTAGATGGCCGACCAGCTCTAGGAAGAGTCCTGGTGGTTTCGAACTTCTTCCACTTACGGATGATGGAGGCCACTGTGCTCATTGGGACCTTCAAAGCAACAGAAATGTTTCTGTAACCTTACCCAGATTTGTGCCTCGAGACAATCCTGTCTCGGAGGTCTACAGACAATTCCTTTGACTTCATGCTTGGTTTGTGCTCTGACATGAACTGTCAACTGTGGGACCTTATATAGACAGGTGTGTGCCTTTCCAAATCATGTCCAATCAACTGAATTTACCACAGGTGGACTCCAATTAAGCTGCAGAAACATCGCAAGGATGATCAGGGGAAGCAGGATGCACCTGAGCTCAATTTTGAGCTTCAATGCAAAGACTGTGAATACTTATGTACATGTGCTTTCTCAATTTTTTTATGTTTAATAAATTTGCAAAAATCTCAAGTAAACTTTTTTCACATTGTCATTATGGGGTGTTGTGTGTAGACTTCTGAGGAAAAAAATGAATTTAATCCATTTTGGAATAAGGCTGTAACATAACAAAATGTGGAAAAAGTGGTGCGCTGTGAATACTTTCCAGATGCACTGTAATTCACTAAGCCACAAGCGAGCAAGACACCCATGGAGCATGCAGGACGGAGCCATGCCCACCAACTCTAAGACCATTGGATACGACGACAACTCACAGAGCCACGCCCACCAACTCTAAGACCATAGGACGAGAACGCCTGCCTGCCCGCCCGCCTGACTGTTACCAGCATGTAAAACCATCGCAGCTTTTAACTCACAAACTGCAACAACTCACCAAACAAGGACACCCTGTCTCTCAAGGCATTCACACTGCTGGAAGACAACCATGGGATACGCAAAAAATAGCCATGTCAGTCAACTCACAAAGCCCAGCCCACCAACTCAAGCATGCGTCCACCCACACTCTCAAGGCATTCACAGTGCCTGCTCATGTGCCCGGACGCAACAACTCACCAACTTGCTTTTGTCTCTGCTACAGTACACATGCACCACTGAGCCACGTTGACTTTTCATTATTCTTTTCGGTTTCAGCTGCATTTCTATATATAATCCACCAAGTCGTCCGACCGAGCACCGACAGAGCACCGCCCAACAACTCGAACCGATACAGAGACACACTCACCAACTCTAAGAGCATGGGACGAGAACGCCTCTCCGCCCGCCTGCCTGACTGTTACCAGCGTTCACCGCAATGTACTGGAGTGTAAAACCATCACAACTGTTAACTCACAAACTGCAACAATTCACCAAACACCGCATCAGACGCTTTCTATATCTAAGAAGATATATAGATACTCATTATTCCCCGGCACGCATCCACGGAGAGGATTGACAGATTGATAGCTCTTTATCGATTCTCTGGGTGGTGGTGCATGGCCGTTCTTAGTTGGTGGAGCGATTTGTCTGGTTAATTCCGAAAACGAATGAGACTCCCTACTGCTAAATAGTTACACGATCGCCAACCGGTCGGCATCCAACTTCTTAGAGGGACAAGTGGCTTTCAGCCACGTGAGATTGAGCATTAACAGGTCAGGTCTTGGATGTCCGGTACTGCACGCGCGCTACACTGAATGGATCAACGTCTGTCTACCCGGCGCCAACAGGCGTAGGTAAGCCGTTGAACCCCATTCGTGATGGAGACCGGGGCTTGCAATTGTTCCCCACGAACGAGGAATTCCCAGTAAGTGCGGGTCATACGCTCGCACTGATTACGTCCCTGCCCTTTGTACACACCCCCCCCCACCCCCACTACTACCATGGTCGGGTGACTTGGTGGATTATATATAGAAAAGCAGCCGGAACCGCAAAGAACAATGAAAAGACAACGTGGCTCAGAGGTGCATGCAGACTGTAGCAGAGACAAAAGCGTTGGGGGCGGGCACATGAGCAGGCAGTGCATACTGAACGATGATTGTATGTTGGTTCGTAGCGTGCATTGTTGCAATGTTACTTTTCTTGGTGGTTTATTAAATTACGGATTTTTCAAATGTTAATTTTTTTCCCTGTGCTTAAAAATCATTAAAAAAGCGGCGTGATTATGCGGCGGCGGGTTGGCTAGTATGCCATAATAGAGGAAGAAATAAAGGAGGTTTTTTTTAGAGATTCTGGCACCTTGTCTTAATTTGTTATGCCTTTGAGGATCAATAGTAGAAAATCCATTTATTCTTGCTATTTAGCTATGTATGGAAAAATAAGTGCAAGTACAATATTGAATTGTAAAATAGGTAGATGTAAAGTTTGTATCTTTATAAACTCTTCTGTGTTTCCTTTCAATATACACTGGAATATAATTATCACAGGGCCAAAAGACCATTCCTGAAGTGCATCTGTAATGAAATGGGTGCCCTAAGATGACAAGTGGGATATTATAGAAAGTGAAATTATTCTCTAATTATTCTCTAATTTCATTGAGGTGTCTGTAGCCTCATCACATAAAATTGTGTGATAATTAGATTCTATATATTTACAATGTGCTTCTTTATTTTAGTTTTTCCAGCTGGAATCCTTCAGCCACCCTTTTTTGGTAAAGGCCAGTCCAAATCTTTGAACTTTGGTGGTATTGGTATGGTTATAGGCCATGAGATTACCCATGGCTTTGATGATAATGGTAAGTATTTTTAGCTCTCTTTCATTATGTTTGCCTTTTGTTTTAAGAGTGTCCTAATGACCAGGGCACCCAGCCTTTGATGGCTGTGATTTAAGCTTTATGTATTATAAATATGAATAATATTTCTAAAAGTAATTGCTTCTAAATGTGATAAATGTTACAGTATATTGTCAGATGCATTATAATTTAACCCAATTTTAAATAAATGGTTTGGATGCTAGATTTGAATGTAAGTAGTATTTTCCTATAAATACATGTAATAAAATAGATGTGTTTATTGTCCATCCATCCATCCATTATCCAACCCACTATATCCTAACTACAGGGTCACGGAGGCCTGCTGGAGCCAATCCCAGGGCGCAAGGCAGGAAACCAGCCCCGGGCAGGGCGCACGCACACACACACACACACACACACACACACACTAGGGACAATTTAGAATCGCCAATGCACCTAACCTGCATGTCTTTGGACTGATGGGATGAAACCGGAGTACCCGGAGGAAACCCACGCAGACACGGGGAGAACATGCAAACTCCACGCAGGGAGGACCCGGGAAGTAAACCCAGGTCTCCTTATTGCGAGGCAGCAGCGCTACCACTGCGCCACCATGCCGCCCCTGTGTTTATTGTAACAGGGTATTTACTATAAGAAATGATTGGTAATTCTTGGTCTGCTGTTTTTCTTAGGCAAAGTAAACACGCCTAGAACCACTACTCTTTATATAAAATAAACTCTTAATTATCATTGACAATAGGGGGATATCGTGTATAATTCATAATCATGGTTTAATGATAAGACATGGTGGTTTCCACTGAAGTATGATTCTTCTCTAGGTTCACCTGTGGAAATCTTGCAACCAATATTGTCTTGCTCAGGATAATTCCTTCCTTATCTCAATATGACTATACCATAAATTATAAGATGTTATATCAATTTAATTTTTTTTTCCTCTTAGATTTTCGTGTGTTTACTAATACAATGCACAATTAAGACAAAACATATTTAAAAAATTTTCAGTAATCTGTAAAAACAGGGTGGGCAGATTTTTTTTTATCACAACATGGTATATGTTTCCTGTCCTGTTTATCAACCGTGATATTAATCTGCATATTGTTTGTTACATGTTGTTTATTGTGTAGTTCCATCCATCCATCCATTATCCAATCCGCTATATCCTAACTACAGGGTCACGGGGGTCCGCTGGAGCCAATCCCAGCCAACACAGGGTGCAAGGCAGGAAACAAACCCTGGGCAGGGCGCCAGCCCACCGCAGGGCACACACCCACACACCAAGCACACACTAGGGACAATTTAGGATCGCCAATGCACCTAACCTGCATGTCTTTGGACTGTGGGAGGAAACCGGAGCATCCGGAGGAAACCCATGTAGACACGGGGAGAACATGCAAACTCCATGCAGGGAGGACCCAGGAAGCGAACCCAGGTCTCCTTACTGCAAGGCAGCAGCACCACCATGCCGCCCTTATTGTGTAGTTAAACATACAAATTTGATCACAAAATAAAGGAACACTCCTAGAAATGTGTGTTAGTCTGCCTGATGGAATAAATGTTTAAACTGCTTGAGTCAGCATAAGAAGAACTAGGGAAATTTGTTAACAGTTAAAATAATGCTTGTTCAGCCCGCCAGTCTACCAGACATATTGCTGTATATTATATTAACCCCATTTTTGATACCTATTTCATGCCCTGCCTACTTGGAATGTGGTCTCTTTCTGAATTGTCTTTCCCAAGATTACTTCCATTTTTTTCCCTACAAGGATTTTTTGTGGAGTTTTTTCTTGTCTTCATAAAGAGTCAAGAGATTAAAGCCTCTCCGTTAATTTTTAGCAATGGCAAATCAAAAACACCTAGTAACACCATTCTGTGAATATTTGCTAAAACAAAACTCTTCATTTGGTATTTTTAACATGCTGTATATTGTAGATATCTGATGTTTAACTTTCACCCATCATTTAGGTGCCCTTGACAAGTATATAATTGTGCTCTTGAAGATACAGTACTGTGTATGTATTCAGTGAGTTATCTCTGACTTAATACTGATGGAATAAGTGTAGGTTAAAGAAACTTTTTTTTCCTTACAGGTAGAAATTTTGACAAAAATGGTGATCTAACTGATTGGTGGAGTCAAAAATCTGCAGAAAACTTTAAAGATCTCTCCCAGTGTATGGTCAATCAGTATGGAAATTTTACTTGGGACCTAGCAGGTGGACAGCATGTGAGTTTTAACACACACACACACACACACACACACACACACACACACACACACATATATATATATATATTTTAAATAGCCTTTATATAAAATAATATAACAAGCAACAAGTATTATTTCCACTTATCATACCTTGCCATTTTTTAATCTACTCAAATCTAAAGCATGCAGTAAGTTTCTCTTCTCTATCAATAAAAACGCTTCATGCCTTACTCTTTAGTCATAAACCTTGTGCTATTTTTATCTGCCCTTCATTTAATAACGGTTTAATAAGACTAATGAGGCAAATATCAAAAACAAGTTCCACCATCATGTAATTGCACGACAATTCATTGACATAAGACAAATATTTGCATTGAAACTGATTAAGTGATTTGACAAGTTTTGAGCAAGCCAATGAGAAAGATGCTGTAACTCTTCTTGAACTATTTCGTTAATCAATGCAAAGATTTTTCAACTTCATTTTTCTATGGGTAGACAACTACACATTAGAAAAATTGATTTAAAAATATTGAACATGTTTAAAAGGTGAATTTTTGATACAGTAGATCACTTTACCAGTACAACTGGTTGGTATGGGCTCTCATTTCACAGTTTGGAATCTGTGGTCTTATCTATCATACATTAGAAGTGGCAAACATAATGGATACTGCAAGCACAGTTTGTTCATTTGTTTTGCAGAATTGTTTTTCATACTTGTTTCCATAATTGAAAAAAGGAAGTGCTAATCTAATTCTTGGTTTAACTGAAAATGATACAAGTCTCTTTTTTTCCACAGAAAATCTGCCTGACTCATTATTTCTTTTAATAACTAACAATGAGACATTCTATTGTCAACCAACCTAGGAAAAGGTGCATTAGCATGAATCTGTAAATCACTAAACACATTTTTTTGTAACAAAAGGCCATCATTCTGCATAGCAATCACCACTGTTTAGAGAAGAATAATTGTTCTTGACATGGAAAAAACTGTGATGATAGTGTTCAAAAAATAAGCTGAATGCCACTTTAAAAATGATGGCAATATGATGGAATATAGAATAACTGCAGGTTTTAGGTAATTAAGCAAGGTGGAAACTTCCATATGTACATTTTAAATATTGCATAAATATAACAACTAAAGCTAATGATTACAAACATATGCAATAGTGAATCATGTTGATATTTCAAATGAAACACCTGTTAAAAAATAAATAATTATAGAAAGAGGAAGTGAAGAAACAGAACTTATTTGAAAGCTTGTGGAGGCTTTAATATAATTTGAGAGTCTGTATTTCCTTAAAGCTCAGTTAGGCCATTAGCAAATTACTATATTCTTGTATTGTTCATTCATACATAAAATGTATTCATACAGTAGCTTCATATAATAATAACCAGAAGCTGAGCTGAAACCTTAGCCAGGTCATGCTGTCTGTGAAGTCTGCAGACCTTCCTTATCTCTGCTTGAAAGGATTTACTTCACATGCCCAGTTTTTCTCCTGCTGTACTTCTCAGCAACACACAGGCTGACTGTCCACTTAAAATTTGCCTAGTGTTAAGATTTGCAAGTGTTTATGGATTAGTGTGCCTTGCAATGGACACTCATCCTGTCCATGATGGGTTTTTGCCATATGTCTTCATACTAATTAAGTAGAATGAGGTCTCTTGGACAAAGCAAAGACACATTTTCTTACTCATGTGTCACAATCTAGGAAACAGAAAGAAAAAACACACGTAAATCTGTTTTAGCACTTTTAGTCACAGAGTTTCATTTTTCAGATTAGTTGGCAGAATGGCATCTTTAGCAGGTAGGCAGGGATCAAATACTAAAGGTTAGAAAGATTTCCTAGATATTTAAATCAGGAGAGAAAACAAACTTTTACAAACACTTATTGTCTCACGATGCTATGTACTATAGACAGAGTTCAACATCACATCAATCCGATGACATCATTGACTCACAAACAACAAAGTGCAAAACCTAAATAAACATGCCAAATAATCAAAAATAAATATTTGAAATTTGTTTTTGGGTTGCTAGGTGAGCACATCTTAAACCAGAATTAAAAGCTGCCAGGTTACTTACTTTTGTATGTTTTTTGTTTCACAGCTTAATGGCATTAACACCTTGGGAGAGAATATTGCGGACAATGGAGGAATCAGACAGTCATATCAAGTAAGATCTATAAGGTTCCACATTGTGATGTCTGCCTTTTAAAACTGAACAGTTTTCTTTTTCCTGAAACAAGAATGAGGATATGTTAAGTGAGCACTCAATTTTATCTGAACTGTTTACTACTGCTGTAGATAGACACCAAATACTTCTGCAGTCTGGGAAAACCTGTGATGTGACTGCTAGCTTTGTAAAATATGGCCTTTTACATATACAGGTACTAGCAGTATTTCAGAAACAGTAAATGTTAATTCTCTCAATGATTGCTCAACTTGAAATAATTAGGTTGAGATTAATTCAATTTTCTATTGTAACAGCTCATACAGGATCTAGATTGAGCTGGATGATTCAGCAGTCTGGGTAGTGTCAAAATAATCCATATGAGCCGCACAAGTTGTCACCACGCTTTGCTACATTATTTATTATTATTATTTACTTTTTTAAACGCATGCATCTGCAAATCACGACACTGTGGCATAGTTTTCATTTCAGCTGATTTCCTGTCTTACACATGTATTGTGATGTGTCTTGCTGCTAAACAGATCAGAGCAATGTTAGATCAGGAAGAATACCGATTAGTTAGTAAGACAGTGACAGGGTGATCACAGCAAGCAAAGTAAAAAAGCAAGAGGCAGGCAGGTCAAAGGTGGACTTATTTCATTATTTTGGAGGTATCAAACAGGCAGCGGCAGGGTATAGTTAATATCACGACCTTCATAATAAATAGTCAACACCTGTGGACTCACCCAGAAAGAGGGGACAGGATCATCACATTATCAAGTCAGTGTCTGCACAATCTATTTTTTTCCTCCTTTACAGATGTAGCAGTATTTTAATAAAGGTGGCCTGAATATTTTTAATTATACCTCATTGTTCTAAGAATTATGTGTCAAACCAGTAGCCATGTAAGATGGAGACTAATTGAAGGACAAGACGTCTTAGGTGACAAGGCCAAGTTTAGGTTTTAAATCATTGTAATAAAAGGAAAATCAGAATTATCAGAATTATTTTCAATTTGCTTTAATGAGAAGGTCTTAGCATTAAACTACAGTCATGGATCAGAGGTGTAACAATGAATGTAACAGAATCAAGCACAAATTAATAATTTTAGAGCACAGGAGAAGCATTTAGGAAAACTGCTCTGAATTCGCTTGTAGATCAAAGTGTAAAATAATGGGACAGGAAAAAGAACAAGCTGTGAAGGGGTCTGGCTATATGTTTTACTAATGAAGATTACAAGCTAACCATTCAAAATTACACAAATGCTGATCATAGAAGTGAAGTGCAAAAAATCTGTAAAACATTTCTGGCTACCCATGTTTACAGTCTTCACAGCTACTATCCATTCATCCATCCATTATCCATCCCACTATATGCTAACTACAGGGTCATGGGGGTCTGCTGGAGCCAATCCTAGCCAACACAGGGCGCAAGGCAGGAAACAAACCCCAGGCAGGGCGCCAGCCCACCGCAGTTCACAGCTACTAAATATACTTATAATTTAATTTAATTTTTATTCACCCTACAATGGTGATATCCTTTTCCCAGAGGGTGTGGGTTCGAACATGACAGCATCTGATATCATAAATGCAAAACTTTAAGTACAAGTGTAATAGGCCATTTATCGTCTTTGATTAAGAATAAAAATCATGTACTGTGTTGGGGGCTTCTTTTTGAATGCTGGTTATTGAAAACATTAGCATTTCCCTTTTATTACATTTTTAAGTTTTTGCTCTTGTTAAGCCAGTCTAGTGAGGAATCAGAATGTAACACATTAATTTTTATATTCTCATTATACTCTGCCAGAAGTCATCTGAGTGCTTAAAGTAATAGAATAATGAAATCTTGTTTTATACGTTTTTACAATATATTGATACATTTTGGACCCATTCAGGTGAAAAAGTAGTAATCCTGTCTAAATGTATGATGTAATTTTATAGGATTTTATAGAAAAAAGGAAGTAGATGATTCTTACTTTTATAATCTTGCGCCTCTACTGAGGATAAAGGGGAGTTTGGAAGATGAATAGATGGGTTAGCAATTTACTAGATCATTCAGCTGTATAAAGGAAGACTGGAATAAAATTAGATTATATTTTGGTGGAAACCTCTCTTTTAATAAAAAAGGAACAACCTGGTGATCACATTTTGTTACCACAAACTATGCCCACAAGATAATTGTTGCTATAGAAGTGGTAAAGTTAGTGAAGAAGAGATTGTTTGGAAAGGAAATTACAAAGCGGAGGAGAAATTGCTTTGATTTAAATAATTACACATTAATTGAATGTTTGAATTATTAACAGATTGAAGTAATGCTCTTTTTTCTTCAAATCTTCCTTTTAGAAGAGAACAACAAATGCTATTATTTAAAATCACATTCAAAATTCACATTAGTTCTGAATTTTGAATGCTGACATAAAAGAAATGCCTTTATAAAATATGTACAAACAGGAATTTGGTCTGCAATTAATAATTAATAAAGGTAAAACCAGCATTCTTTAATCTCACAAGGATAAAGAGAATAGTTTCACTGATTACTGATTAATGGTTGTGTGTATTGTATGTCTGTAGCACCATATTAGACTGTGTGAAGAGAAATCATATCTGGTTGTATATGTACAGAGACACAGAGTTACTCATAGACAAAATAAACACACAAAAAAAACCATAAAAAATAAATGGATAAATGTAGTCAATATTTGTATGTAGTTTTAGTGTGAATATTTTTTATATATGCAGCAATACCTTCTCCACTTTTGGGGTGGATTTGTATTATACATTTTTAATGTTATTTTCTCTGTTACTTTTGACTTTTTGCTTGAATCAAACTGTATGCTGTTTTTGGAAGTGTCCAGAAAAAAGGCACCTGCTAAAATCTGATATCTGTACATAAGCATGTAATGGACTATAAAATTCTATGTTTTTGTGAGAGAACTGCACATACTGATTTCTTTGATTTGATTGTTTTAATGGTAGGCATACCAAAAGTACATTAAAAAGCATGGAAAAGAAGAATTGCTACCTGGCATTGAACTGAACCACAAACAATTATTCTTCCTCAATTTTGCACAGGTAAGTTAGTAATAATATTGGAAATTTAATAGCCTGCATGCAAAGGTTAATTTTACAAATGTAGTATAGGGGATTGAAGAGGAAAATGTTATTACAATCCACCTGACACTAAGTATATTCGGGCCCGGCTAGTATTTGGATGGGAGACCATCTAGGAAAAGCTTTGGTTGCTGCTGGAAGAGGTGTTGGCAATGTGGATACCAATGATTCAGTGCAGTGATGGGGATACTGTGCTGTAAGAATAGCATCGTGCTTTCAAATGAGAGTAAAACCGAAGTCCTGACTCTCTATATCCACTTCACCACCTAATAGCTAATGTGTGGTGAGTGTACTGGCAAATAAATGCCGGCTATCGCATCATCCAAGTGAATGCTACACATTAGTGGTGTTTGAAGTTACTCTCCATTCATTATGAAAAGCACTCTGAGTTGTGAGAAAAGAGCTATATACATGTAAATTATTATTATTATTAAGCATTAGTTAGAGTAGCAAATAAGAAGAAAGTGTGTTTATTTCACAGTTGCATGAGCAAAATACCTGGAAAACAAATTTTATTGCAGTTGTGGCAAATCCTCTGTTAGTAGGGGTAACCACCTTGATCCCTGTTTCCACACCCAATCTCTCTCTTTCTCCCTCTGTCCCTCTCTAAACTCTCAATTCTATCTCACTCTGCTGTATATCTGTTTCTGTTCTTTCCACTAGACAAATGCAGTAAGTAGACTTAAGGCAATCTGTTCATTTCACACTGTGGTGTCAGACTTCTCTAAATAACTTGCCAGAAGTACCTCTTAATGAAAACTATATGCCTATATCCTCAACAGCCTCATCTAAAGGGCCATTCAGCACTTCATGTTCTCTTGTTGCTTGCAGCCTTACATGACACACACACGCTTAATATTCTTTTCCCAAACTCTTATGAATCTACCTGAATGGGAATAAATATTAGTCTCTTCTCAAGAAAGCTACAAGAATTCTTTAATCTCTGAATTGTCATAGAAACCCAAATACTGTACAGATGCAAGGCTACGTACAATTAGGATAATTTATGAAAATAATAAAATAATAATAATAGGTTACATTTATTGAGCACCTTTCACAAACCCAAGGTCGCTTTACATACAGAGTAAAAAAAAAAAAAAAAAGTCTCTGACCCAGTTATAATGGGATAAGTTTCAGCTTCCTGTGTTCCTAAAACAGAAATGTATCTTAATGAATTAATTAAAAATAGTAGCTTGTGCAATATTAAAGAATACATTTCATTTCAGGTGTGCAAGCCTGGAGATAATGTTAGGAATATCTTCTATCCATACTAAGACACCATAGGCATAAACTGTATTACTTTTTAATATGCCAGTTCGGTTCAACTTGTTTTAGAGAATGAAGACACTGATTATACCTCTATGAGCTTTGCAGAGATGCCCCATCTTCCTCCATCAGGATGGATGAAGGCTCCAGTATTAACAACAATAGAGGTGGTGTCATCCTATGCTTTATTTCCCGTAGAATACTTCCCTCTCAAGAACATCAGTGGGGGTTGGGATGGTGTGAGTTCTGAATTTTCTTATAGCAAACAGATGCTCAATTGTATTTGCCTTGTCTGCCTTCTCTGGTTACACTTTAAGTAGCATCACTCCTACCCATGTGGTGCTGTCCAACTGTTTCTCATCTAGCCAATTCAATTCATAAGGTTAATTTCTATATATATCAAGTCCCAACACTACATTGCAGAGTTTGCCGTACAAGGTTGGTCGGAATGTTTGGATGGATGTTAAGTAAAGAGCCACAAGCAACAATAAGGTTTTTCCACATTTTCAGAAACCTTGTCCACTTGCATTGTGATGCAGACCCCTATTTATGCACCACCCTTCACTAAACCTGCCAACACCTGCACGCTGTGATAGGCACTGAGGAAACAATCACTATCTACAACTCCTACTTCTGGAATAGCTCTATGAGAAGCTGTTTACAGAACTACGATGAGACAGTTAAAGAAATTATAACATTACAGGAATCACATTTTTTATATTTACTAAAAATACCAGTGGTTATTGTTTATAATTGATTGTGGTATGTTATTGTACTGTACTTTTCACCTCTTTACGTCTGGCATAATTGTGGAACTAGAATCCATCCTGTTGGACATGATGAACAACAGAACAAATATGGATCTTTGAACTGATTTTCGTTCTTTTCTTCTTCCCAAGTACATTAGACAGAACTTTATTTGTCATTGGAGGGAAATTTGGCTTTTTACAGAAGCTCTTTGAATAAATAAATACATAACTAGGTAAACAAATAAATAAATATAGACCCACACACACTATTAGAAAATTAGAAAAATTATTAGAAAGGTAGAAAACTTCTGACTTGGCAGTCATAGTGAGGCATTACACAGGCATATTCCTGTTGGTATAAAAGAGCTCCAGTAGTGTTATGTATATATATATATATATATATATTTATATACCAGTATTTTTTATTTTTTAAGATTTTTTTTAGTTTGTTTTTATTTAGTTTTCATTTTTCTTTTAGTTTTTATTTAGCTTTAATTTTTCAGTAATTAACTTTTAGTTTTCGTCGCATTTTATTTTACTCACCAAAAGTGTCCACACAGACACTGCTTTGCTAGTGTAAAACAGTTTTCTTTATAGTGTAAAACTGTATATCATTCATATTGCACCTGTCAACTTAATACACACAATTTCACTGTTTGTGACAGAACTCAATTTTCTCCTGATGTGACAAGGCTTCCAATATAATCAGAAGATGTAAGAATCAAATAACAAGCATGCTCTGGTGTTATTTGTTACTTTAACATGTAATAAGTTTAACCAAATAGATAGTTAATTTCAATAAGACTTTCATTTTTATTTATATATGTTGAGATTCCCTTTGCAAGCAGTGAGATTACTGCACACATAAATTCTTATTTTATATTTATTTTTGATATTTCATGATGCTACCAATATGTCATCTACCGATTTTGAAACTTTGAAGGTATGTTTTTTTCAGGAAATTCTTGCTTTGGTTATTTTTCAAATATTGTTTAAGTCACTACTAGAAATAGAGGTGAAAGTTTTTCAGTGTATATATGACATTTCTACAGCCATATTGTTTATACAAAATACTGAAGATCATTTATAGCGACACCTTAGATCGGGGGTCCTCAATCACGGTCCTGGAGGGCCACAGTAGCTGCAGGTTTTTGTTCCAACCCAATGACCTAATAAGGAGCACTTATTACTCAAGTAACATTTCTGCTTCACTTTAGTTGTCTCGCTCATTAAGATTTTGAACCCTTATTGCTTATTTTAATCGTAAACAGCTGTAAACAGCTGAGACCAGCATTTCTCCATTTAACTGGTTACCATTTATACCTGTGTATATTTATCATGCACTATTAGGTTTAATTAAATACTTGGAAGGAAAGTGAAAAGAAAAAAGTGAAGGACTGAGAATTACTCATCCATTTTAGCCTTCAAATCATTTGAGTGATATCCTTAGAAAGGGGAGGAAAATCTAGGATATGAGAATTACCTTACATAGCAGAGTTAAAGCACTAACAAGCCATGAAATTATTGGCAAGAATTGCTTTCTAATTAAGCAACCGGTTTAGAACAAAAACCTGCAGCCACTGCAGCCCTCCAGGACTGTGATTGAGGACCCCTGTCTTAGATCATTCACTCATTAAGCAACATGTGAAACCTACAGAGCTCACTGTGAGCATAAACTGGGTTGATGTAATTTAACAACTCATTTAGGAATAAGCAAATTTTGGCAGTTGAGAGTGCCTAATGACGCACTTCTTATATCTGGCTATAAAATAACATCTGAATTTACACATTCTCTGTCCACATATATTCAAAGGAGTTCAATACAAGTTAAAACAAAATGATAAAGCCAATAAAATGCAAAAACTACCAGTGCCACTTAACACATGTGTGACCTATACAGCATGGGATTTGCTTTGTTAAAGTGCAATACTGTTTGCTATAATCTGTTGATTATGCATAAGCATACCGGGAGTGAATCAAGAATAATATTGGCATTATTTGAAATGTAATCATGCTTCACCACCCCCATGAAAATTCAATACATTGTTGAAATTACACTTTAATATTTAAACTTCAATTGTTGTAGTAATAGAGGTATTTCAGTAGGGTAATATACAGGTATTACATAAACAGTGATCATCAATACAAGTGGTGGTTGCTAAGTTCAAATGTGATCAATAGTATGGATTTCCTAAAGAAGTCAGTAAAAATTCATATCAAGTCATTTGTTTCATTTGAACTAAATAGACAAAGTGGATGATACTCTTCTGTTACCCTCAACTTTCTCTTTTTCATGTTTATTTCAGGTGTGGTGTGGGACTTACCGACCAGAATATGCAGTCAACTCAATTAAAACAGATGTGCACAGCCCAGGAAAATTCAGGTCAGTCAGTGCTAAATTTTTGTTTTAATTACAGGTGACTGGTTTTAAGTTTATTTGTAAAAACTCATTAGTTTAAAGGCAATGAGCCTTTAAAAAATCTGGTTTGCTGAGATCAATTCAAATATGTTCATATGGTTTTCCCTAAGACTTACTTATGATGATCACAAAGACAGAGGAGTCTAGAAAATGTCAGGATTTCATCACAAGTCTTACACTTTTTGGTCCAAAGTCAGAGACTTTGAAAAGACTTCCTGCGGTTATGGAAGGTAGACTGTCAACAGATAGTCAGCTTTACCTTACAGGCAGTGTACAAAAAGAGGCAATTCAGAAATCAGGCTCTACTGTTACTTTAATCTGAACATAAACGATTAAGGTACTCTAAAAGTGAGCATAGATATTTTATGTTTAATAAATTTGAAGCAATTTTTAACTTGTTTTTTCTTTGTCATTCTGGGGTATTGAGTGTTGCTTTATAATGGAAAATATTATTTTAACATAATGTGCAACATAACAAAATGTGAAAACGTGAAGGGATGTGAATAGTGTCTAAATGTACAGTATGTAAGCTGCATCAGTAAAGACAGCAAGAGAATAATTTGAAATCATACTGTGTAACAAGGCCTAAACTTCCATACCTGGATATACAACAACACTGATCTGCTATTGAACTTACAACTTCTTTAGGGTGATAGGAATGAATCCAGACATACAAGATCAAAATTAAATTCAGTTTTATGCCTAAATAATCCTTCCCAAAAACTTAGTCAAACTTTTCTACTGTTGCTTGTTAGTCCAATTAATTCAGATATTCCTTGAGAAAGTTTAGTTGTTAACCACAACTGAGCCTCCCTATTTGTCACATGCCCAAGACCCTGCCTGCTAAATTCATTCAAACCACACTGATGCAAACCCATGGGTTTCCAAGCTACTTATTTATGTGCTTTCTTGGTTCTTTCTCCATTTAACCCTAAAGCTTCTGCTTATTCTAGTCCAAAACACCTTTTGAGGTCTATGTTTTCATTTGTTGTTCTTTAAAACACTAAACTATTCTTTATCCCTACTGAACACAAGACCTTAGTTGTCTCTAAAAACAACATAGAACCCAACTTACGTGTTCCATGTGATGAAGTGAGGGAGGGTTGTGTGGCAGAGTAGTGTTTTAGTTCTAAAAGCTATGTAGCTTGGCTCAGGCTTGTGTGTGTGTAAGCAGTCTGCAAACTGGGCAACCGCAGGGTCTTTAATGGGGAGGCAAACTGATTGCTTGTTACATACTGGCAGGATCAGCTTAGTTGTTCTTCATTGACATTCCACGAGTTGTCAGGCAGAGAACCTGCGCCCACAACGTATAAAAGTCTGGGAGAAACAAACAAAAAAAGAAGAACAAAAGTAAAAAGAAGAAAAAATGAAAGAGCAGAATTGAGTTGGAGCCAGTGTTATTAAATAGCAGCAAAGCGGTTAGAAGAAACTTCACGGTGGAGCTGCTTGAGACATGCCCAAGGGGTCCAGGATTCCGAGGAAGCCAAGCTGGGCGTACGTAAGAAGGAGTCTGGCTCAGTGCATCCCAGTGGACAACAAAGGATGGTGACCGAGATTGTAGTCAAAGTGGTCCATTTCTGCTAGTGTCTCAGCCTTGCTGATCATGCCTGAAAGTTGGGTAAATAGGGCAAGACAAGCATGAGAGAGACAAAGTACACTGGGAGGGAATATAAAGACAATTCTAACTTTTGATTTTATGATTAATTTTAATTGGAATATTTGTTATTTATTTGGATTTTTAACATCCTCACTATGCACTGGAGTTTTTAAATTATTTTTTTGAAGATCCTGCTCTTTTGAACACTGATTTGTTTGGATTGAATACAACACACAATGCACTTTGTGCTGCACCAATTCTTGTTGTTATGTGTTCTCATTGCACTAGACATTCTTGGTAAATGACTAGCGATGCAACACAGTACAGTAATCCCTTCTCCATCGCGGGGGTTGCGTTCCAGAGCCACCCGCGAAATAAGAAAATCCGCGAAGTAGAAACCATATGTTTATATGGTTATTTTTATATTGTCATGCTTGGGTCACAGATTTGTGCAGAAACACAGGAGGTTGTAGAGAGACAGGAACGTTATTCAAACATTGCATACAAACATTTGTCTCCTTTTCAAAAGTTTAAACTGTGCTCCATGACAAGACAGAGATGACAGTTCCGTCTCACAATTAAAAGAATGCAAACATATCTTCCTCTTCAAAGGAGTGCGTGTCAGGAGCACAGGCTGTCAGAGATAGAGAAAAAACCAAACAAATCAATAGGGCTGTTTGGCTTTTAAGTATGCGAAGCACCGCGGCACAAAGCTGTTGAAGGCGGCAGCTCACACCCCCTCCATCAGGAGCAGGGAGAGAGAGAGAGAGAGAGACGGACAAACAAAAATCAATACGTGCCCTTCGAGGTTTTAAGTATGCGAAGCACCGTGCATGTCGTTTCAGGAAGCAGCTGCACAAAAGATAGCAACATGAAGATAATCTTTCAGCATTTTTAGACGAGCGTCTGTATCGTCTAGGTGTGCAAACAGCCCCCCTGCTCAATCCCCCTACGTCAGGATCAGAGAAAGTCAGCGCAAGAGAAAGAGAAATGTAAGCTGGGTAGCTTCTCAGCCATCTGCCAATAGCGTCCCTTGTATGAAATCAACTGGGCAAACCAACTCAGGAAGCATGTACCAGAAATTAAAAGACCCATTGTCCACAGAAACCCACGAAGCAGCGAAAAATCCGCGATATATATTTAAATATGCTTACATATAAAATCCGCGATGGAGTGAAGCCGCGAAAGGCGAAGCGCGATATAGCGAGGGATTACTGTATTAACAGATTTCTAACTGATGAAGACTACCTATTGAATCTTTAAAGCATTTTATACCTTTTATTGGCTAACTAAAAAGATTACAATATGGAAGCTTTCGGGGCAAATCAGGCCCCTTCTTCAGGCAAGATGTAATCAATTGATTACATCTTGCCTGAAGAAGGGGCCTGATTTGCCCCGAAAGCTTGCATATTGTAATCTTTTTAGTTAGCCAATAAAAAAAGGTGTCATTTTGCTTGGCTTTTCTCTACATTCATAATAGCTAACACGGTACAACACCCTAGTACTACAAGCATTTTATACAAAACTTAACTTTTTATCTTTCCCTTTTCCAAATTAAAAAAAAATGTTTAGATAAACAGCATCACTTATATAGATCTTGAAAATTCTGTAACCGTAACCCTCAACATGGTATTTTTGAAAGAGGTGACGGAATTTATAAGCATCAAACGGTTTACTGTACATGTGGGAGATTGGCAGAGGAATGCTGTTTTTTTTTGGGTAAGGGTAAAAACGTTTGGCTAAGCGTCATTCAGTATTTTGACACTGGGGAGTAGTGTCTACCCTATGTTGAAAGTGGAAGCTCATCCCTTTGGTTACAGTCATGACACTTGGGCTAGTAACTGCATGGCAGTGATATATGTTTAAGAAGGTTTTCTGTTTAACATTATTTTTTTTCTTCTTTCCATAAATAGAGTTCTTGGATCATTACAGAACTTTCCTGAATTTGCGGAAGCCTTTTCTTGTAAGAAGAATGATAAAATGGTTCCAGAGAAAAAATGTCGAGTTTGGTAACTGCCCATTCCTCACCAAAAATAAGAAAAGAAAATTGCTGCCTATTCAACAGACTGTTATTTCAGTGCCATTCAAAGCATAGAAGATAAACTGTCCATCTGTATGCAATCATTGGAACAATATTTGTGCTGTCTCTCTCACTTTCAATATAAAAACTTTAATAGCTGTATTAAATAGGGTGTAATGCAACATATAAGGCAACACTTTAATAATATATCATTTTTTAAAAAGAACAATGCAGTCTAATGCATTGGTTTGCAGAATGTATAAAAACTTCAGTTATTGTAAACAAACAATATTGCATTATTCTAGTTATTTGCTTTTTTATGAAGCCTTATTTTGTAAATTTGGTGTTTTTTGTTTCTGTTTTTTTTTTCCTTTTTCAATGTGAACAAATGGGGGAGGGTCTCAATTACTAGCATTATGGAAAGACGTTTTACTCCACACCAAAGAACTTAGTTTTATTATCCCATGTAAAATTAATAACAATACTATACGTATTTTTCATTTGTATTATTGTTATTTTCTAAAGATATTTTTTGTTAATGAAATTTTTTTACATTTTTTATCTGGTAATCTATACCTTAAAAAATCATATTTTAAACATTTTGTTTTCTTGGAAAAAATCTGCAGTATTCTTTGACTTGCAAGCTACAAATGAGAATTTATATAGCATTCGTAACTGAATGTTTTGGACAGAAAAAAAGAGAATCCTTCGCACTAAAAGAAACAAAATTTATATTGTTCGTTATTATAAAGTTATTAGTGATATGGTTGATAAACAGTATGTATTAACAGTGGGATTAAAAAGCAAATCCCTTTGGGTGATTTCATTGTTAGCAGAAAATGGTCATTTTTAATTTATAATAACTTTCACTTGTGTATTCTTTAATATTTTTATAGTCCTTAATGCCAAGGAGATTTACTATACTGAAAGTTAAACAAAAATACCTCAGACAACTCAATTTAGATACTTTGTAATAAACAGCTTAAAAATTGTTAATAAATGCTAACTCTAAACTTTCTTTTTTGATTCTTTCTTTTATATTTACTTACTGGAATTAACTCATTACATTCTATGCATGACATTGTTTGCAAGAAAAAAATGGATACGATCAAAGTACTTGATTTTATTTTTCATAACTTTTCCACAAATATTTGTACAGTTATTATATGCCTGTATTAAAAAGATTGTTTGCACCTTACTAAGGCTAAATTACAGTATACTAGTTCCTATACTTGTTATACTTCTATACTGTGTTTTAAAGATACTTACTGTATTTAAATAGCTTGTAGCATACAGAAAGCAGACTACGTTATTATCATAAAATTATGTATGAATGAATTCTATGAAAATAGAATAAATGTAGCAGCCATCTTGGAACCTGCTTTATTATTTAACATTCGTGATGCCAAATAGCAAGTTCCATGTGGAAACCACACTTTTATTTAATCCCTTCTACTTTTTCTATAAGGAACCTATTATCATCCCTACTGCCTATCCATTATTATGCTAGTGCAGAAATGTCTTTTGGCTCAGGATAAAAACATGGTAGAGTTAGCAAGAAACATGACACGTCAACTGAAAAATAATTAATTGACAATACTTTAATTCAATAGTGTTGCTTGATCATTAAAATAAAGTTGTGAAGATTACTATGAAGTTAACATGACATTGTAATGTAATAACAAGTAAGCAAAAGCATATAAATAGACAGAAATTCCGATATGTTTTTCTACTGAAACCATAAGAAATGTGTTAAGAGATAAAAACAAATGCATGCAAGCAGTGGGAAATTTGAGGATAAATCATAAGGTCAAAACCAACAGTAATAATATCAAATCACCAAAGCCCGATATGCAAGGTCAAATAAACATGCCAAAACATATATTGAGTACCAGTTGCCACACGAGAATTTGTTTGGGATATCCATAAATGTGGACATTTGGATTAGCAGAGAAACATCCTTTACAGACAGAATGTGATGTTCATAATGTAACATGACTGGCATACAAACCGTATGGCTGCAAGCAATGCAGACAGCCACAAAATGGTGGTAACTGTCATCCAAAACAACATACAAAATGGTGTTACAAAAATAACTATAATGATAAAATATTTTAAAATCAAAAGGCAATGTCCACCATGAAAGTCGATTCATGGGTACTCCTCGGGAAGGTGCCATTCAATTCTGAAGTGAGCTTGTTCTTCTTTTAGGCGAGATTGAGAACAACAGAGTGATTCGTATATATTTTTTACCATTGTCACGAATCCCTTTGTTTTTATTTTTAATCATTCATGCTAATTTCTAATCTTGTTTTTGTTTTTTTAAAGTATTTGTTTATTTTTATCATTATAATGTCTCATCCATTTTGTATGGAATTTTGCTATTTACACTGCCATTTTGCATTCATTATACACAGCTACAGCCATACTGTGTTTAGCCACGACAACAGTTGCTAGTCATGTGATTGTGGGCAGCAATACAAGTGATGTCATTAGGCTTTTATCGTTTAAAATACCATGTTCAGTATGCCAGCTTTGGGATACAAACAAGCAACTTTCCAATGCCTCATGCTTTCTCTTTTGATTAGGAGAAGTTTGTCTGGTTAGTCCAGCGCCTCTATTTGACAAATTAATCTGTCCAGCCTTTTAGTATGCCAAACATATTTCATGCTTAAAACTTAACCCTTCCCTGTATTTAACCCTTTTATCTCCTGGTCAGTTTTCTCTCATATTACTAATACAGAATATATTTAAGAGTGTATCACAACAACCATGACATATATTTTACAATTGATAGTAATATCTAGTTTGTCTTTTTATATAACTTTAAAAGCCCCTCCAGTCTTTAGCAGAGATATTACCAGAAGCATCCAATTTGCCCCAGCCTCTTATAATTCCATTCATGTTTCTAGTACAGTTTAAAGTATACACTAATCAGAATTAATTTGTTTAAAATAACAGACAATACCAAAGCATAAAACACTGAGTGCTTCATTCTCACTTCAAGATGTTGTCTGTAAACAGAACTCCAAAGAGTCTTGATGAGCTTTTCCTCCATGCAGGCGGAACTCAATTTTCCACCCTAGTAGACAAGTCATCCAACCGATACCTTAATAATAAATGTGAGGAAAATCCTTCACTAAAGTACTTGTTATGCAAAGCATATTCACACTTAGACAGTATAAACTCTTGGTTCTATAGCATTACTGGTTGTTTTTTACCTTCTCAGATTGTTCAACAACAAACCCATGTAGCTTCAGGTTGTACAGACCACCTTGAAAAAGATAGGTGTTCTGTAAATGGACATGTCAACAAGGAGCAGAAATAGGACAGAGAACAATGACAAAAAATAAAGTAAGGGTTAGATAGCCAGTAAGACAAAAGTATGCAGATTGCCAAAGTACAATAAGTAAAGCAAAAACAGCAGTCAAAAATAAACATTCGAAAAGACGTGGCACAATAAAAGATTTTGGAATAACTAAACACACATAAAGTTGTTTTAGAATATCCATAATTTTGAACACTGAAAGTAACGTGTAATAAAGACAAAAACAGATCATAAAGGTTTGGGGTATTCATCCCCATATACTGTAAGGTTTTTCTTAAATTGGTCCGTTCACACATAGAACACAAGACAACTGGTATAGCGACAGGTGGGGTGGGAACGGAAGTGGACAGATGGAATGCTGGGACCGTGGTGGTAGATGGGTGGTAATGACGTCATCATGTGGGGACCAGAGGGAAGGAAGGAACCCGGAAGTGACTTGAGTGTCTATCGAGTCCGGGTTAATTAACGGCAGTGTTGCTTTGTTTTTCCTGAGGGAACAAAGAGAGGAAGGTTAGTACCCTGTCATTGTCCCCTGACATGAGATGTTGCGGTGCCCGTCGGGTCTTTAAGCCGCTCCCTATGTGCTCGTGCGTGCCCAAACTGAGAGGTCGTGAACCCGAGAGAGAGCGTCAGCGTTAGCCTGGAGGTTACCCTGACGATAAGTGACAATGAAATTATATGGCTGCATGTCCAAAAACCACCTGGTGACTCGAGGGTTTGACTCCTTTTGAATAGCCATCCACTGGAGGGCGGCATGGTCCGTCACTAGGGTGAACTTCCAACCCAACAGGTAGTACCGCTGGTGAGTTACCACCTACTTTATTGCCAGAGCCTCCCGTTCTACCGCTGCATACCTTGTCTCCCGGTCCAACAGTTTCCAGCTCAAGTATATCACAGGGTGTTCAACACCATCGATGCTTTTGCTCAACACGGCGCCTAGACCTGTGTCCGAAGCATCGGTCTGGAGAAGGAATGGAAGAGAAAAGTCAGGAGTTCTCAAAACAGGTGCTGTTGTGAGGGCTATTTCTAAGTCACTGAATGCCCCTTCTGTCAGATCATCCTACACCATATGAAAAGGGGCCCTTTCCTTTGTTATATTTGTCAACTGAGAAAACCGAGGTACAAACCAGTGGTAGTAACTCACTAATCCTAAGAAAGCTTGCACTTGCCTCTTGGTTATCGGACAGGGCCATTCAAGGATGTCTTTTTTGACTTTTGAACACTGGCTTCATCAGCCAGCCCAGACTGCTTATATTAAGTTTTTAAATTTTGCTCAGACAAACCGTGATGAAGTATAAAGGAACTAATTAACAAAGGAATTTACACAATGGACATCACAAACCCTTGAAGCAATTTAACTAATATACCCAGTTAAATATTTACTTTATATTGAAAGTTAATTAATATTAATTAACTTATTAATTAAATTATATATTAATACTTTATATTGAAAGAATCCTATCTTTTGGTACTAATAATTTATGACCCAAATACATTTGTACATTGTTTCTGTATTGTACCAGTAATTTCTAAATTTAATACACGTTTTGTTAGTAATTTAAGTAATTTATTGTGCTTTTAATCTAAAATATTTTTTTCAGTTTACCATTTAATGGTAAAAGAAAATGGACACAATAAGAGATTGTACAGATATGTACAGGATCAAAGCTTTTGGGCAGAACCATCCATTTACAAGACAGCTAGCCAATCAGATGGGTGTTCTGGAGTGTCCACATCTGATTTTAACATAGAAAGCAAAAACACAACTACAGAGGAAGTGACGTCAGAGTCTGCTATATGTCAGAAAGAGAGAAGGACTGCTCTGTTTGCTTACTCAAAAAAACTGACCAAAACAAAATCCATCCAAAAAATTAATTAAAAAAATTAATTGCTGATTGTTTAAGCTTTCTAAAACTAAATATATCCAAACTTTTTTAGCTGATTTATTGTCTATTATGGTCTCCTCTGTTGGTATTATTATACTTTAATAAATACCATGTTGATATTATATTTCTATACTTTGTCTTTATATCTAGAGTAATTGAAGTAATAAAGTAAATATTAGGGCACAAAGTTCGGAGGGAGATTGTAATTTGCTCATCCCTGCAGGGTTTATCAAGGCTGAGAGGACGCACCTCAATAGGAGGAACGAGAGTAGTAGAATTAAGACACCATTGGTTGGTAGAAAGGGGAACGAGCCTTCATTTTATTAGTGCTGAACACAATGGGGCATGTGGAGTGCTGAGGAGTGACAGGCATTGTAGGCACTACTTATCCATAGCTGTGTTAATGTGATCTCTCTTTGTGTGTGTGTGTCTGTTCGTATGGTAATCTTAAGATGCAAGAGTAGACCAACCTAGTAATGAATGCTGTAAGTCTCACTCATCGCTCAATGAAACAACAGGGATTAATGACATAACAAATCGCATAATTAGTAACGGGATTAGTAACAATAAACAATATGGCCAAGACCATAGAAAAAAACACAAAATGGCAATACACCCAATTTAAATCATGAAACAAAGTGGCATTATGGAAGCACCACAAAGCTGACAATTAAAAAAGTTACAGTAATCACAAAACAATATCAAATTGTTCAGACATTCATGGAGATGCATCCTGTGGGTAAAACTCCACAAAGAGAGGATAGAATCATAGTCAAGGGATTAGGCTAAGACAAATAAACAAAAATAATTAAAATGTTTCATACAATTACCAAATTGAAAAAAGCTATCAAGAAAAAGACAAATACATTTTCCAAATGTCCTTAAGCTAAGTACATGATTACAGTCCCTCAATAACAGTTTAAAGTAAAAGGAAATTTAACTCGGGACACTGCATCCTTCAGGCAGCAGCGGTAAGTAGTATGTTTTTCGATTTCCATAATTCTTTCCGTGTAACTAATTTGCAAAACTATATTAACTATGCATTTTCACCATGTCTTAATATATGTAATGTATTGCAATCTGTCATTACCTCACATATAGATTAATGGGAGAAGAACAGAAAACAAATTAACAAAGAAAAAAAAACTAACAAACACTCTTGCTCATTTTGAGGCAATTTAGTTACCAAAGAATGTAGGGGAGAATTAGAGAGAGATTGTTTAGACTCCGCAAAGACAATAATCTGTTTGAAAACTGAACCCGTGTAATGATGCATAAATTAAAATCCAACATATTTCCAACAAAAGAGAAAAAAACAACACAAATATGCACATGCTGGCATAAAGAAAGCAAGTCGGTCAGTCTTTGACTTACATTACCACCAGGCTCTGTTTATTATCTGCAGCCAAGCTAAACAAGATGTATTGTTATTGTGAATTCCTTTGGCAAAAATAAGAAACCAAAGGGCAGAAGAGGACTTCTTCTAAAGTTAACAACCAGGAAGTTGTCGATTTACAAAGGAGTAATACAGGAGAATAATAGGCAAGGATCTTAAATAAAGAAACTAAATTCCATACTTAAAAAGCACTGTTAAAAAAATGTACCAAAAGTCAATAACCTAAAAATTCGTTGGTTTGTTTATGATCTTTGGTGAGGGCATGGTGGTGCAGTGATAACGCTGCTGCCTCATAGTAAGAACACTAGAGTTCACTTCATGGAGTTCACATATTCTCCCCATGTCTGTTTGGGTGATGCTAAATTGGTCCTGATCTGTGTCTGAGTGTTCACCCAACAATGGACTGGGATTGCTCCAGCCTTGCATCCTATGTTTGCTGGGATAGGCTCCAGCTTCCCTGCCACCCTGCTTAAGATGAAGCAGATATAGGAAATGAAAGGATGGGTGGATGTTCTTTGATCTAAAGAGATTGATAAGCTATTGAATGTGCTTCCATCCTTTAAGAAATATATCAAAAACTTCATTAGCCTAATTGCTACAAACAATATGGCAGCACTCATGTATACACAAAATTGTGGCGTACATAGAAAAACATTAAACAACATGCTGACACAGCAAACAAACACACAGAAATATAACACATGTCCAAAAATAGTGCAAAATGATTCATGATGATACCAAAAGCATTCTTCACCCTTTGAAGATGGTGTCTTAACATGGAACGGATGTTCAGTATATGAGTACATTTTAGCTATCACTTGGGCACATTGTTCTCGCAGTCAATGCAAGTTATAAGAGTAAACTCCATGTCCTGCAAAACACGCAGACATGCAATCTAGAAGCCCTGTTGGCATAGTTCAACCTGACAAACTGCTTACAATGCACACTTGATTTGAATTTAATAGGCAAGATTTACATGCACTTGTAAAAGAGGCGAAGTTGTGTGTGTTTTTTCAACGAAATACAGGCTTCTGAAACAGAAAACCTTCAAGAACACTCTGATCGGCAACACAGAGTTAGCTTCAATGCTGTCTCCAAATTAAGTGCATGTGTATGCACTTTGATGACCTACCCTAAGTTTAAATTGTAAATACTGCCAGGGTTTCTTAAATAAATAAAGCTTGCTCAGCAATTGGACAGATATATGGTGTATTATAGAAGAGGCAACACACGTCTTGGGTTTATTTGTATTACATCATGCTGTATGTTGAAGTAGCTTTGTATGTTGAAGTAGTAGCTCTAGTTTTTTTCTGAATGTTGGACATGCTTATGTGTTTAGTGCCTTTCATATAAAAAAAATCTTTAATTCCTTTTTCTGTGAACACCTCCCTAGCTTTAAGTTTCCCCCTCCTACTAAATATTGGACTGAAGTCAGGTTGCTGGTTTCAAGGTTTCTGTGGAATGGTAAGAGACCAAACCTTGAACATTCAATCCTTGTTAGAGCCAGATTAAGTACTGGTGTACCGCTGACTGACCTAGAATTATATCATTGGGTTTACACCCTCTGCCCTATTTGGTCATGGTTGTGTTCTCCACCTCATCCTTCGCCATGTCTCCCTATAGAATCTGCCCTTGCTTTCCCACTTTCTCTTCAGGGTCTCCTGTTTACCTCCTTCAAGTCTAAAGCCTCCTATCTATCTTGTCATATGCCATCAACATCTGGTACTGTGTGGAAAAGTTACTTGCACCCTCGCTTTATTTTAAAAATGGTGACCATTAATTCACATGTACAAGACGTTGAGAAGACATTGTACAGCAAATGATAACTCAAACAACTCCAATGACACATGCATGCAGTATTAGAATCAGAAGTTTAGAACATTAGAACAATTGTGACAAGAATAGGTCATTCAGTCCAACAACCTAGTCATTCCTATTCACAGAGATAAAATCCAGTGAAAATTTGAAGGTCCCTAAAGCCCTACCCTCTACCAAACTATGTGGTCAGTTATTCTGTGTATCTGTGGTTCTTTACATAAAGGAAAACCTTCAAAATGTGCCCTTCCCATTTTTCTGTATGTGTTTTCATGTTCTTGTTAAAGAATTAATTCTTAAGTAATAGCAGGGATACACTTTATTAGCTTTCAGCATAACTTTAAACACTTCATTCTTGTTACCTCGTAATTCCCATTTACTTAAACTCAAAAGGTTCAACTTCATCAATCCCTCCTCATAGCTCATACCATTCAAATCCAGAATCAGCCTTACTGGTCTTCTCTGAACTTTCTCTATCAAAGCTTTGTCTTTTTTTGTAATATGGAAACTAAAAAAGTACACATGTCTCCATGTGATGCCTCACTTGTGAGTTACATAACTTTAATATAACTTCCCTAGCATAATACTCCACACACCTTCATATATAACCTAACATCCTATTAACCTTCTCAAATGCTTCTGGACACTGTCTTGATGTAGATAGTGATGAGTCCACTATGACTCCTAGGTCCTTCTCATATGGTGTACTTTCAACTTTCATTGTGCATTCAAATCTAAAATTTTTACTTCATATATATATTACACCTTACATTTACTTACATTTAGTTTCATCCATCAAAAACCTGCCCAAGACAGGGCCAACTGTCAAAGTTTAGTTGATCCTACATTATTCATCCTTCCACCTAGTTTGGTATTATCTACAGACTTAGCCAGCTTATTGGTTATATTCTTAACCAGATCATTAATATATATTAAAAATAGCAGCACACTAATCCCTAATGGACAACACTTTCAACACCACCTTTTAAATATCTTTCTGCCAGACTATTTTCACCGTAACCCTTTGTTTCCTGTGTTTGAGCCAATTTTGTACCCACCTACACACCACACTTTAAAATCACTTTTACACATTGTTTTACTTTGATCACTAACATTTTCAGAGAGTTATATAAGATAAATAACATCATATACACATCTCTGATTGTATGTTTTTCTTGCTCCTTCCAACATATTAATGAAACACGACCTTCCCTGTCTGTACCCATATTATTTGCCAATACAGCTATTCTAGACATGTGCTGCATGGTCTTTTTCTTAATAATTCCTCTGAGTAATTTAAATGTGATGCATATTAAGTTTACTGATATATAGTTACTTGAATTAGAACAAAAAACAGGAGACAGAGCTGGAAGTGGCAGAGTTAAAGATGTTAAGATTTGCACTGGGTGTTATGAGGATGGATAGGATTAGAAATGAGTACATTAGAGGGTCAGCTCAAGTTGGACAGTTGGGAGACAAAGTCAGAGAGGCGAGATTGCGTTGGTTTAGACATGTGCAGAGGAGAGATGTTGAGTATATTGGGAGAAGGATATTAAGGATAGAGCTGCCAGGGAAGAGGAAAAGAGGAAGGCCTAAGAGAAGGTTTATGGATGTGGTGAGAGAGGACATGCAGGTGATGGGTGTAACAGAACAAGATGCAGAGGACAGAAAGATATGGAAGAAGATGATCCACTGTGGCAACACCGAATGGGAGCAGCCAAAAAAGAAGAGGAAGAATGTACTTGGATCAGACCAATCTCCTTTTCATATAATAGGATAATACAATATTTGCTAGCTTCCAGTCTTTAGAAATTTCCCCAGTGTACAGAGATTTTCAGAAAATGCAGCTTGCCAGTAAACTTTTTCAAGCATATAATCAATCAGTGCTGGCTCACTGCCACCATATTCTGGCAGAAAGATATTTTAAAGTTTATAAGTCACAGTACTGTGGTGGGGGCTGGGGCCATTAAACAGTATCATCTCCAGACAGAGGAGCAGCTTCAGTGACAGACTTCTGTCAATGTCCTGCTCCACTGACAGACTGAGGAGATTGTTCCTCCCACATACATTATACCCGTTAACATTATTCAAAGTTATTGACTGTTTGTATGCCTGCATTGTTATCACTCTTTAATATTTTCTTTATCAGTATGCTGCTGCTGGAGTATGTGAATTTCCCCTTAGGATTAATAAAGTTATCTATCTATCTATCTATCTATCTATCTATCTATCTATCTATCTATCTATCTATCTATCTATCTATCTATCTATATGTGTTTGACTTTAATTGTCCTAGCAGTGCTATATTATTTTTAATACCTGCTAACATAAAAAACAATATTCCTTTTTGTAATAATCTGGTGCATTTTTAATCAAGTGGCCATACGTCCCTATACTAAAGCAACTCACCACTGGGACAATGTGTAATAAGACCGAAAGAGACAGAGTGTTTGGGCCCTTGGGGAAACTGCATATAATTTTCAAGTTTCGATCAAAATAAAGTTTGCGAAAACATGAAATCGAGTTCTCAAACCGGAGTTCTGTTCAGACTGTCAAAGATGGTGGTTCTTTTGGTCATATGGCTGTCAGGAAAGAAGAGAGAGGTCCAGGTTGTCAGACACCACAAGTGACGTCATTGGAGGGTGACATCTACAAAGAGAGGAAAAGAGAGAGCATTACCACCCCTTGGATTGGTGGAGATTTACCATCACCTGAGATCTGAAACTGTCTCCCATGCACATGCGTGTGACAAATGCTGAAGCAAAACAAATAAAAACAAAAAGGACACTGAAATAAGGCTGTTCCATAATATTGTTCCTGCCAGCTAATGTGGTTCTGGCAGTTGTAGGTTCTTTTATGACATAAGTAGTGGGACTTCTGGGGCAAACTGGATGTGAGGTCACTGATCTTCTGCAGGCTCCTCCTCTGCTCTGGTGCAGAAAAAGGAAGAGTGGTTGGTGACTGTGTCCCACCCAAACCCATCCCCTGGTTGACCTCATGTGCAAAGCCCCCAACACAAGTACTATCACCTGCCACAAAAGGTTATGTCCACAAAAAATAGCACCACATGAAATACTGACTGCTACAAGTGCTAACCTGAAAATTGTTTTAACATCAACGTATACAATTATGCATCTTTTTATTTTATAAGCTCCTTATCAACATAAGCTATCACAGTGGCAAAATAATTTTATTTTCAAGCAGTTTGAGAAAAATATTTGTCTCCAATTACCTGACATGCACAAGTTCCTTGAGAAACCCACATGGACATGTCATTAAGGCATTCCAGAATGTCTTTAAATATGCAGTGTTAGCTTTGCTTTTGAATAGAATTAGTGACTATACTTTTAATATTTACTAAAAAAGATCTTAAACAATTTAAACAAAACTTTGATTGAATAGGTGGAAATACTGTACATGTTGAAAAGAATCTGCAGGGAACATAAAATGATAATTGGGGTGCCAGGTGGGAAATTGCCCATTTAGTCTTGATAAAATTGCAGGCTTTGTTTCTACCTCTGGTAGACATTGTGGGAAGACACAACATTGTGGTTCCTTCTGCTATCCCTATTAGGAGATCCAGATGTGGGAGTGGCAGTGGTGAAAGAAGTAGGCAGAGACAAATGGGTCTCATCTTCCTGGTTAGCAGCATCTGAACTGTAAAGGAAGTACATGGACACATAACCTGTCTAGTCCTTTTCTGAGCCTCCTCCTGTGCCTTATTAGAGTTAGTCCAAGCAAACTCGAATGGACAATCATACCCTTGGCAATGTGTATTGGGAATACAAAAAAATGCTGTATTATAATGCCAATACAACCACTCTAAAAAGAAATACAAAATATTTGTCAATGTGATGTGTGATTAAGACCATCATGATTAAATATGGATGGCATTTACTTTTCTTTTTACAGTCTCAGACACAGAGCTCCTGTACATGTATAGTAGCATTTTTTCTCACTTTTACACTAACAGTATATTTCTTGTGGGTGGAGAATGTGTTAAAAGACTGTGGGGTGTTATTAAAAAAGATGCTGCCAAGGGAAGTATTTTATATTTCATCAAAAGATTGTATGTGATTATTCACATACTGTTCATTTGAAATGATGTCTTTACCATTTTTCTTTTATTATTGTAGAGTTAAGAATATTGTCTATGTACAAATGAACGATATCAGAGTAAATTTAAATTTAGTGTCAGAAGAATATTTCTGACTAATGTCTTCTCTTTCGTGTTTCTGTCCTCTCTTCCAGCTTCCATATTTCCTAACACATTTCTAAAGGGTTAAGCAAGGCACCATATTGCTTTACTAAAGACATTGTTTTTCTCTTCCACTCTACACACCTGTCTACAGGGGTTTGAGAGAGGCAATCTAAGATTAGAAAAATCATATCATTTTGCCTGCAGCAATCTGCGTTTCCCAAAGAAAACAATAGTGCTGTGATGAATACAGAATTCTGGTGCCTAGCTGAATGGACTTGTTGCTTTGCTTAATGCTACATTATTATATTGAAGCAACTGAAAGAGAGATAGCTGTTGACTTCATACATGAGATTTTTTTTTTTTTTTGTTCTTTATTTCGCCTTATACAATTTCTCGTATTAGGAATTTGTTAGTTTTCGCATACCCCTTGGGGTCAGAGCGCAGGGTCAGCCATTGTACAGCGCCCCTTGGTGCAATTACAGGTTAAGGCTCTTGCTCAAGGGCCCAGCAGAGTAGGATCTCTTTTGGCAGTGACGGGGATTCGAACCGGCAACCTTCGGGACACCAGCACAGATCCTTAGCCTCAAAGCCACCACTCCGCCCCACTGGATGCAATGTTGAGCTGACAAACAGAGGTTTGCACTAAAACCAAATACACTACTACACCCTGAATGGCTCCATAATGGCCATTATTGTTAAAGATGAATGCGCAAGAAAATGGCATTACTGTTGAAAAGGTGGGCTTTCTAAAACTGACTGACATTTACACATGAAGTAACCAACCAAGATGTTAATTAGAATTTTGGCATTATTACTAACCTACTGAAAGTAAATTTATCATAATTCAGTTTATTTCAAGGAGTCACAGGAGGCATTTTAAAAAGACTTTGTTGCAGCTAGATAGAGAGAAGCAGTTTTGACAAAATAATAGCCATCAGTCCCCCATCTCTGCATAATACAAGTCATAATCCAAGCAAAGGAGAGAAATTGAAGGCTCTATGAGACCTTCTGCATTTGGGTGTTTATCTCACCTTTAGCTCCTTTATATGATATCCTCAAATATTTAACAGCTTACGTTGATTAAGTGTAAAACCTTCCTTTCAGAATTGTAATGCTTAATTTGATTACATTTAACAAGACATAACTCAATAAGATGGATATAAGTTCTGTCTGTCATTACTCTGTCTTGGTGCACTTATTATAAACATGCAATCATTCAAAGTGAGGGGTCCAACAGGTATGACTGTGCATGTGCTTACAGGGTAAAGCTGAGGTGACAATGGTGTCGAGATGAGGAACATTTAGACATGGTGATACCCCAGGTAAGTGGGCTGGCAGCTCTCACGGTCAACATCCACAGAGAAAACCATTGATGTGACCCTCATTTAGCCCAAAATATAAAATAACATATTTCAAAACAGTAAAAAGGTGCTTTTAAAGCTCTAGGTTGAATTCAAAATATATTTTTTTTCCTTTAAGCAATGTTCACTGCAAAAATGAAATCAGTTGATCATCACTGCTCGTTTCTTGTATCAATAATGGGGAAAACGTTGAATTTACATCCACTTGTTGTTACGCATGTGTGGCAAGCAGCTGGAGGTAGTACCCAGCCAGGACATCCAGAAGGACCGGAGGAGGGCTTACACCTCCTCCAGACCATGAAGGGGCGACCACCCTGGTTGGCTTTGGTGACCACAGGAACAGAGCTTAGAAGCTCAACCCTCAAACACCGCCAGGGGGCGCCTCAATCTCTGAGGAGCCCTGGCCCTCCGCACTTCTGCCACACCCAGAAGTGCTGGTGGGAAGAAGACCAGGGACACCCGGAGTGCTTCCGGGTGCACAGCCGGCACTTCCGCCACACCAGGGAGTGCCGGCAGTCGCTCATTGGGAGGCACCTGGAGCACGTCCGGGTGTGTATAAAAGGGGCCACCTCCCTCCATTCGATGGCTGGAGTCGGGTGGAAGAGGACGGACCTTGGAGAAGAGGAGTGGAGGCGGACCTGAAGAGAGAGAGAGGCATTGGAAAGGCCTGGACTAAAGGGTGATTGGTGCTGGGGCACTGGGTTGTGTGCTGTTTATTTGTGATAAAATGTATAATAAACGTGTGCTAGTTTTGGAACCATTGGTGTCTACCTGTCTTTGTCCGGGCTGTTCCCCACACATGGAACATAGCATTTGTAGCAGTGGTGTCTGCACTGGTGGTGCTGTGAAAAATATAGGTATATATAGCATGTAAATATATGAACACAATGTTTTACTGCATGCTAATGTGTTACATTCTAATGATATTTGTTCATTTGTACAACGTAAAGCGGCTTGTAAATGACAGCATGTTAAATAAGAATATATTGAGTTTGTACCAAATAACATCCCATTCCAGTTTAAATGTCCAGTTAAGTATGTGGCTGATATTTTTCTTTTAGAGTAATTCACTTAATACAGGGGCTCTGCTGTAGTTAACCACAGCAATTCACTTTCTATATTTGATTGTACTCTTAACTGAAGAGGATATACCATGCACCTTTAAATATTTTGTCATTTTTTATATGCTAGAAGGTTGATTCAGTTCATCTGGACATAGTTCTTTTCCAGGGAGATATGTTACATCATTCATCCAAGTGACTTCCTCAGTCTCAGTTGACTGCAGGTTTCTCCAACCTTATAAACAGTACCTTTGCATAATGACTAACAATGGGCCATGTGATCAATGATATGCAAATTATCCATTGGTCAATGGCCATGAGTACCATTCACAGAGAGTTGGGGAATGGCTGCAATCACAGCTTTGTAAGATGGTGAAAGATGTACCCTTAGGCCCCCTCCTCGGTTCAGAGATGATCATTCCTTTTTCTTTTTTATTTCTTTCACCATCATGGCTCTGTGATCTGTACTAACCCCTACTTTCTCTGCTGTTCTTTTTCTGGTTTTCTGTGGTGGAGATCTGCACCACCACCACCTGATCAATGCAGTCCCTACATTGATGGATTGAAGGCCAGATGTCCACATGACCATCAACATCTAATTCTTCCATGTGAAGCCTGAAAATCATGTGGACTGATTTAGATCATTTCTGTTAGGTAGAACGCCTAATGGGGGCTGGGTGGTCTCATGGCCTTGGAACCCCTGCAGATTTTTTTTTCTCCAGTCCTCTGGAGTTTTTTTCTCTGTTTTTTTTTTCTCTTCTCCTGGCCATCGGACCTTACTTTATTCTTTGCTACTTAGTATTGCCTAATCTTATTTTTATATTTTTCTTTTTCTTTCTTCATCTTGTAAAGCACTTTGAGCTACATAATTTGTATGAAAACATGCTATATAAACAAATGTTGTTGTTGTTGTTGTAGTCTCCATCCTAGTCCTCATCTAGGCTCACAAGACCTAAAAAAATCAGGTTCCTTCACATTTTTGATCAGCCCACTTTCCATGAGATCTATATTACTAAACGACAGTTTAATTTATGCACGGCGGACGCACCGAAGCACATGCGCACTGCGCCGCAGCGCCCCAGAGTCAAACCCAGCGGCTTCCCAGAGTCAGTAGGTGGCGCCCAAACAACACAACCTGTAAACTAAACTTGCTCTAATCCACTGTGCCTGCAGTCGGTGTCAGCAGAGGCAAAGGAGTCATGGCTCCAAATGGAAAGAGCTCAACGATTTGTAATACAAAACTGAGCCCGTACTTCCCAGAGTCAGTATGTGGTGTCCAAACACCACAACCTGTAAACTACACTTGCTCTAATCCACTGTGCCAGCAGTCAGTGTGGCATATGTGAATCACATAACGGTAATTCAGTGTTAAATGTAAGTTGGATTATGCTTCCTAACAGTAAACGACTTCTACCTAACGACACAGCCATAGAACAACAAAGACGAGACCGCATGGATAAAACAATACACGGAGGCTCCTACAACGCGCTTCAGACACACCAGAAGCAAAGACGTCACGGCTCCACAATGAAAGAGCTCAACTAACAGAAATACAAAACGAGCCCGCATGGATAAACACAATGAACGAACGCGCCCCCACAATACCCTTCTGACACAGCAGAAGCAAAGGAGTCACGGCTCCAAATGGAAGGAGCTCAATGATTAGTAATACAAACACGAGCCCGTATGGCTACAACCTGTAAACGAGCCCGTATGGATAAAAACAATGAACGAAGGCGTCCACACAAAGACACCGCTGTAGTACAAATATGTTTATTTAATTAAATGAAAACCTTACCATGGCTACGACCTGTGAACTAAACCTGAGGTAAAGCATGCACGCCAGGTTGTACAGCCGCCCGAACACGACCGCCAACACCACCACATATACCAAGTTTGTTTAATGATGTAGCCCTCCATGCCCGGATCCGCCTCGATGGTCACTTCAGCACGCAAATCCGCCGCCGTCAGCAAACGACTTCTCCCTGACGACACAGCCATAGAAAAACAAAAAAGAGACTGCATGGATAAAAACAATAAACGAAGGCACCTACAACACGCTTCTGAAACACCAGAACCAGATGAGTCACAGCTCCAAAAAGAAACCGCTTTAGTACAAATATGTTTATTAAATTGAATGCCATTTCCCAGGACGCACCCACCCTCCATGATATTTCATCCCTCCAAATATCGGAGGGAACAGAAAGCGATTGCCATTCTTGTATTAAACTATATAAGAGACCATTTAGTAGAATCATTGCTTCACAAGACTGGAAGAAGCTTTTGAAGTAAACTGGGCATGTTCTGTGTGTTTCCCCCACAATGCCTCTCTTGAGAGGTATATCAAGCCTACTAAGAAAAGACTGAGGTCACAATGGTGAGATTATTTTGCTATTTTTAGTATATAGAACAAAGGGTAAAGTAATGCAGATAATGTATTATTATCTCTTTTCTTTGTCTTTCAAGCAATGACAGTGTCAAAAATAAAACAAGGGGCTTTACTTTCCAATTTTGCTTTGGCATAACAACCTAAAATAAGTATTCTGTCTGATACTATTAATGTTACACCAGTTAATGCTGAAGCACATGATCTCTAGATCATATTTTTAAGCTAATAACCTGTCTGCTGAGCCTCTTTAGAAGAATATGTCTACTAACTATGTTAGCTTTGCTGAGGAGCAGGCTGATACTACTGTGAGGCTAATCTGCATTGCTATACTCATACCTTATTACCATTTAGAACAAGAAACCCATTATTTTTCATCAAAAATAGACTTCAGCCTTCTGCCTTTGAAAAGTGTACACATTTAATCTGAGAAGCAGATTAATGCAGAAGTTAATGCTGTAGTTATTTTCAGAAAATGTTACAAAAATAAAATGTTAGGAACTCTGACATCATACATAGAAAATGCCACTGAGATTCAAAGCTTAAGCAAAGAACCTTCTTCCAATTTGAAATCAACATGAAGTTATTTCAAGAGAAACTAATTTCTTACAGATCTGCCCTACTCTCAAAGTGCCTACTATACTTTAATTTTTGTAAATAATTACATTCCTAGCCCTGTCCACTCCAGGCCCACTCTCTAAATGCGCTGAAGGCAAGGACCGATAGATAGATAGATAGATAGATAGATAGATAGATAGATAGATAGATAGATAGATAGATAGATAGATAGATAGATAGATAGATAGATAGATAGATAGATAGATAGATAGATAGATAGATAGATAGATACTTTATTGATTCGAGGGAAAATTAAGTTCCAGTAGCCAAGGATTATATCAAGTTAGGTACAAACACTTAAGTACACAATATACAAATAAAATTAAGTAAGTACACTGTGGTTGTAATCTTACAGTCCAATACAGGTAATGCAGATGGAGTTTACAAAAATACCAGTGCAATTGGAACTGCAAATAACAATATTACCAAAGAAACAGGTGGCACATAATAATAAAGTGACAGATACTAAAGTCACATAATACTAATGTAAAAGTAAAATAAAGTGACGTGGCTTATCCTGATAGGATATTATGTTTAAAGTGACACATTATGAAAAAAGATTATGCAATAGTGACCAAGTAGTGAGATATTGGATGTAGTGCACAGCTAAAATAGCTAATATAGCTTATGAGAAGAGAAGGAGCATCAGGTCCTGAGTTCAACCAACAACTGGCAATCCTCCCTCATAGGGAAGAGTAAAAGAGTCTAAAGGCTCTGTGGACAAAAGATCTTTTGTATTTGTCCGTATTGCAGGTTTGTGATAGCAGCCTACCACTAAATAAACTCCTCTGCTTAATTATGGTGGTGTATAGTGAATGATGTTCATTGTCCATAATAGACAGCAGCTTCCATAGTGTCATCCTCTCTGTCACTGTCACCAGAGAGTCCATTTCTATGCCAACCACAGATCCTGCTCACTTAATCAGCTTGTCAATACAATCAGTACCTCTCTCTTCAAGCAAAAGCATGCCACAGCATAGAAGAGAGTACTGCTAACCACTGACTGATAGAACATCTGCTGAAGTTCCTTACATATGTTATAGAAGCCCAGCTTCCACAGAAAATAGAGCTGGCTTTACCCCTTCCTGAATACAGCCATTGTGTGCCTGAACAGTCCAGCCTGTCATCCAACTTCACATCAAGTTATTTATAGGTCTTGACCCGCTCCACAGCAACCCCTTCAATGGAGACAGGTCTCAGTGGTGGCCTATACCTACAGTAGTCCACGACAATCTCCTTGGTTTTGGAAGTGTTCAACAGCAGTTGGTTTGACCAACACCACCCTACAAGTCATTCACCAGACCCCTGTACTGTTCCTCCCATTTACTCCTGATGCACTGAACTTCTGCATGTGGAATGTCCCTGAAATGTAGCTAAAGTCCAATGTGTACAGTGTGGAGGATTGACGGCTTTGTAGTCCGGCCCTCACCCCCAGGCCGCTAGGAGGAGCCCTCCAGACAGCATATGCGTGCCCCGAGTTTCAGCAGGGCCTCATGGACTTTGTAGTATTGTGACACAGCCCTGCTGGATACCTTGGGGGCCGCCAGGAGTCGCTGTAGGGGGGCTAGTGGGCTCTTGCATGCCCTATAACCCGGAAGTGTGTGTCAGTCACGTGACTGGAGGAAGCGACGTGCTCCCGGGATGAAGAAGTGGACTGTTTCCCTGACCCGGAAGGAAATGGACTTGTGGGTTGTGCTTGGAACCACTTCCGGGTCAGGAGCTATAAAAGGACTAAGGAAAGCCCAGAACACTGAGCTGAGCTGGGAGGTAGGGTGGCAACGTGTCTGGGCGAGGAGGATTGGTTATTGTGAGAGAGTGTATTGGTTATATGAATAGTGTGGTGGAAGGAGTGTTTTGTGCACTGTATAATAATAAAAATAGTTATTATACTTTCACCTGGTCTCAAGAGTGGTACCTGAGGGTTCAAGAGGTGGACAAACGCTATATCTGCTACAACAGGATGAAGAGGAAAGGAGAAAGTGGAGCTCCTGTGCTACTGATTACAATCTGTGAGATACATTTCCCTAGTCTGACAAACTGAGGCCTGGCAGTGAGGTAATGTGTGATCCAGTTCACCAGTTGTGATTACACTCCAGTCCTCTACAGCCTATCCCTTAGTAGGAATGAGTATAAGGTTGAAGGCACTTGAAAAGTCAAAGAACACAGCACTACATCCTTTGTCTAGATGTGTGTGGATCCGGTGGAGGAGGTAGAGAATGACATCATCACCACTCACCTTTTCTCAATAGGTAACTGCAGGGGATGTAGTGTGTGATTCATTTGTGGTCTGAGGAGATGAAGAAGTAGCCGCTCCAGGGTCTTTATGATATGGGGATGTTAAGGCCACAGGCCTGAAGTCATTGAGTTCACTGGATCTCACTTTCTTGGGAACCGGAATGAGACATGAGGACTTCCACAGTGTGGGAACCCTCTCCATTCGCAGGCTCAGGTTGAGGATGTGCTGAAGGGGTTTTGCCAGTTCAGCAGCACAGGCACTTAGAAGTCTTGGACACACCTTATCTGAGCCAGCTGGCTTCCAAGGGTGCAGTCTCCACAGTTCTCTTCTAACCTGGTCAGCAGTGATGGTGTGAGGAACAAGGGGAGGAGAAGCAGGGGGGCTGGTAGCACCTTCTGATGTGCTGCTATGCTGGTGGAGGGAGAGGGCTGCAAGATCTATGCTGGATATGGTTTAACAATTAAATATTGTTTTAGAATTCTTGTTTGATCTGGTTAAGGTTTAACCACTGGTTATTTGTTTTCTTACTTACAAAAGTTTCCATCTTTAAAGAACTGCATATTATTTTCACTTATGTAATTATTTACTGATTTTTTAAAGTCCTTTTTTTAATATGGATAACAAGGAGTCATGATGCAGCACTAACAGGATGGGCATACTGTTACCTGTTAGACAGAAGATAAAACCAGACAATAGTCTAGTTAGTTAGTGGGAAGGTCTTTTTTCCATCTAAGAATGACATAATGTATTACCTGTTATGATTTTATTTCTGTAGAGACTCTGTAACTAATGTGTGTGTTATCTGGTCAGGGAATGAAAATCATGTTAAAACTGCTGTAGCTACAAGAATCCAGGCTGTAAACTTTATGTACGTAGTACTTGTATCTATGGTTCAGTTTAATTCATTAGACTTAGATTATTGTATATTGAATAGAAGAAAAGTTTGCTGACACTGATATTCCGCCTGTGGTTTTTTGCCAGGAAATTATGAGCTCATTATTACTTCCAAGTCAGCAGAGGTGAGAGGAGACGTCCTCAATAGAGAGTCTGTGCATAGTGTAGATTTGGGAGAAAGAATACGATATGCTGCCTAATAGGCATACTATGGCTGATGATTCTCTAGCTTGGTAAGCAGAAATGCAAATACACATATTTAATAGATAATTTATGCATAGTGTAGTCTTGTGTGAAACAGCATATAGGTAATGATGTACTTTATTGGATGAAGCCCCAAGAGCACAGTGGGCATGCAAATGGCTGACATTACAGTCCTGTCCTGGTAAGTGTTCTGTATACTGTACTGCAGTTTGGAGTATATGCTCCCATATTGCAAAGAAATTAAGCTTTATGGTCAGAATGAAAAACAAATCATTTTACACATTATTACATATAGTAAAGCAGGAGACTAAAGCTTGAAGAAAATATCTTTTTAAACATTAAATTCTCTGCATATCCTAAAGAAATTAACAAAAAAGTACATAGTGTTGTGGAATTGTCACAGACAGTAAAAAATAAAGAAAAGGGTTAGAGAAGGAGGAGAGAGAGAAAACTTGAACTCAGTAAATATATGAAGAAATTTAGTAGAAGTAGTCAGGTTTTGGGGTGTATATATGTTAATATTTAATTATCTGAAATAGATAAAGACAGAGTTGCAAATAAGGAGATTTACAAGTGGGCTTTAGCAGAACTATTGATATTTTCACCATTGGATTTTATATCCAGAAAATGCTGTATATTAATTAAATAGCCTTAACACATGTATAATTAATATCTAAACAAACATTAATGTATAATACATAAATGACATAAGATTTGAGAAAAAAATATTCTTGCATTTAAACTACCATCCCTGAAATAATTTATACCTTACCTTCCTGAACACACAATACTACCCCAAAATCATAGATGGCTGATGCATTTATATTAATCTTGCTTCATTCATCATTATGAGACTTATTTGCAATATTGTGTTCAAAATCATACTTTGCGTTGTTGGGAAGTTCTGCATTACCAGCGTCACGATGCAGAGTGTTTCTCAATAGAGACACAATGAATATTTCAGTTGAAAAACTCGTCACATTTGGAAGACGTTGGTTGGATTGTGTCTTCTACTTATTAGAATAGACTGAAATGTGAAGATGGAAGCAGGAAGGTTAACTGTCAAGCAGCCTTATGCTCTGAAGCATTTCACGATTCTCCGTGGCATACCTGTTGATCAGAAAGTGTGGTATATTGTTTAGTTGTCTTGGATTTATCTGACATTTCTCTGTGGAAGCAAAGGAATGCTATTTTTTTCCTGCCATGATTCTTCCAACAATAGCTATAAAACTTTAGAGCCCTTAGTGTGGCTGAGTGACAGGCAGAAGAGAGTTGCCAAGCTAAATTAGCATAAAATAATTACTGAACACTTTCTAGTCTATTGTTCTGTAAAAACTAGCAAGCAGCAATTCTGTGTTCCCAGAGTTGGTGGTGTCCAAAAACAATAGTGCATTTCCTTTCCATTTGCTCAACTGAAAGGCCGATAGCCACAGAATGCCTGCATGTAAGATGGTGTCCACTGGGATACTCAATTTAAAATCCTGAAAATGTAGGAGAGTCTAATATACAAGCGGGTTATTAAGCTGAAAAGAAATAAGCCGAATAAAGTATTATGTACAAATTATGAAGATCAAACCAATTTTAAACGGTAATGTGAAAAACCCATTTCAGCAGTGGAGCTACCTGGAGATAGACTATAATTAGAAAGAATGGCATGTGCCCATTTTATGTGCCTAAAAACTTTGAAAATTACAGTTTCTTTGAAATAGTCATTTTCTAACCATTCTCCCATTTCATGTAATTGCAGGAAAAGAGGAAGATGGGAGTTGATAGTTGAAGCTATCATCCAAACATCTAATATGCTTTCTGGCATCACTAAGAGTAAAATGTCATCACTCCTGATGAGACCTCCTTTTAGGTTGCAGCTTTTTAAAGCAGGAAAGGCTTGTACGGTACAAAATCCAAAGTAAATAGCTTCCCAAAATAATACATGATATACTAAAATGAAAGTGACATTCTTGAAGCATGCAGTTATCAGCACAGATGATAAATTGAGCCCAAAGTCGAAACTCTGTTCTGCACACTGTCTTCATGTGCTCTAACCATGTGCATAAATGATTTCAAGTATGGAAAACAGTCCCATGTACACTGGAAAGTCATAGTAACAAGTGATTATTTTCAATTGATCCCTAAATTGTAGGTTAGCTGATTATTTATTGTACAAAAAAGTTATTTATTGTACAAAAAGGTTATCTCACCCATAATGTTATGCTAATTGTCAAAGCTAAATTGTCCGTGTATGCATGCATGAGTGGCACTATGTGCCTGAGTGTATCCTTCAACTGACTGGCATTCCATCCAGGCTGTTTATGACATTGTGCTCAGACTAGTATATGGTCCTCACAAGCCTGAGCTGGAAAAATTAGGTTTAATAATGGATAGATTGACATTTTTGTGCTAACGTATTAAGGATTTCACCTCTGGGGAAAGTTTATTCAGGTAAACATGAATTAGCAAACTTTTATAAGTCATATGCACATAAAGAAGTCTCAACTACACATACTGAAGTCTTCTATAGAAAGCAATAAAATTCAGTATCAACAGTGGACTCAGAGAGTATTCAGACCACATCACCTTCTGCACACTTTATTGTGTTGTTGATTCAGTTTGGAAAGATTTGCCATTTCTGTCCATCAAGCTACACTTAATAATCCATAATGACAAAGTGAAAACATGTTTTCAGAAAGATCTGTAAATTTATTAAAATCAAAAACTGAAATTTTTCATTCATATAAGTATTTGGTTCTTATTTCAGTAGTTTGTAGAAGCCCCTCAGCTTCAAGTCTTCTTGCTAAGTCTCTACAAGCTTTGCACAATTGGGTTTGTGCAGTTTATCCCTTCCTCTTCCTCTTCCTCTCAAGCATTTGTAAATTGGCATCTTCAGATCTGTCCACACACATTCTGTGGTGCTTAAGTCTATGACTCTTATAGGACAGTCTGAGACTTGTATAGAAACCACTCCAGCAATGTCTTGGCTGTATGCTTTGATGTGTTGAAAGGTGAACCACTGCCCCAATCTCATGTAGTGTGTACTCTGGAGCAGGTTTTTTTCAAGGACCTCTTTGTATTGGTTGCATTCATCATTCCATTAATTCTGACCAGTCCCTTTGTCCCTACCACAGAGAAGCACCCCCAACACCAGGATACTGCTTCCACCATGCTTCACCATAGGGATGATACTAGGCAGGTGATGAGCAGTGCCTAGTCTTAACCAGACAAAGTATTTAGAGTTCTGTCCAAAGAGTTTTTTTTTGTCTCATCAGAGTGGAAGAACATTTTCTTCATGCTCTCTGAGTTATTTACATTGTTTTATGCCTTTTACTCAAGAGTGTCTTAAATCATTCCACTCTACCATAAAGGCATTGTTGATGGAGTGCTGCTGAAATAGTCATACTTCCAACAGGTTCTCACTAACTAAGCAAAGGACTTCTGAAACTCTGTTAGTGTGACCATTGGGTTCTTGCTCACGTCCCTGATCAAGGTCCTTCTTGCCCTGTTACTCAGTTCGGATGGATGGCCAACACTACAAAGAGTCCTGGTGATTCCAAATGTCTTCTATTTCAGAGTTATTGAGGCCATTGTGGTCCTGGGAACACTCAAAGCTTTAGTTTTATACCCTTGCCCTGATTTATGCTTCTCTATAATTTTATTGTGGAGGTCCACAAAGAGTTCCTTGGACTTCATTGCCTGGTTTTTGTCTTTACATATAGTGTGAATTCTGGGACCTTATATACACAGATGTGTGCCTTTCTAAGCTACAGTATGTCAATTCAACTCAATTTGCCACAAGCAGAATTCAGTCACATTCTAGATACATCTCAAGGATAATTAAAGCAAACAGGAGGCCACTGACCACAATCTGGAGTGCCACAGCAAAGGGTATGAATACTTACATAAGTGAGAGATTGCAGCTTTTAATTTTTAGTAAGTTTGCCAACCTTTCTGAAAATATGATTTCACTTGTCATTATGGGTTATAAATAAAATGCATTATTATTATTATTATTATTAATGAGTACAGAATAATCGGTAAAACTGGCAAATGTATCCATTTAAAATAAAATCTACAACATAGTAAAGTATGTGGAAAGTGAATCTGAATCCAGTGAATATTATGGAAAACACCAAGATAATATATAGTTATTCATTTTAGAATTTTAAGTCAGGGATGCTGGGATGCAATACAAATTATTGGGGTAAAGGATGGTGGTGCCATGGTTAGTGTTAATAACTTTGAATTAAATCCTACCTTAATCACTGTCATTGATGAGTTAGAACATCCCCCCGTGTCATTATGAGTTTACCCCCATTTCATATTAAATGGCATCCATGTCTAAATGAGTGCATGCTTGTGGGTGAGTGACTCCTGTGATGGGTTAGCTTCGGATCCATAACTGCCTCACAACAAACACTACTAGCATAGACTGACTTGCCAAAACCCTGTAATGGAAGAACAAGGTTAAAAAAAAAGGATGTGTGGCTGGAATGACATTTTGAATGAGGAACATTTATCAATGTAGGGCATTTACATTCAACCAGGAAAAAATAAGCAGTGGTGTTTATTAAACTACTCCAAAAAAGCAACAGGTGACAAACTCCAAACCACAGAAAAGTATGCAGTGATGTTTTTTAGCCTCTTCAAAGCAGGAGATTTATTTTTAAAAACACTCTAAAATTTCTCACTAAACTGTACAGTTCTGGAGCCTTTTGAAGTTAATTTATTAGCACACATTAAAATGACCTTTAGTGTGCCATACAATCACGAAGCATGAATTTAGATAATTATACATGATGCAAAGTTGACAAAATTAATACTTCAACTTATGCACCTCCTGTTGTTTGGTCACAGCAGGCAGAGAGAAATGATTTAATGTTTAAAACTTCAGAAGAGGAAAAGAGCATTAACTGGAATGGAAAAAAGGCAAAAAAGCTGAGAGACAGAACAAAAATAAACACATTAAGTAAATGAAAATTGAAGAAAAGCCACAGGATATAATTGCAGCATTTCTGATTATTAATAACATAATTCATGAAACCACATCATTTCAAATTAGCCATTCAATGTTGATCTTTACATTTTCATGTACAGTAAACTAATTAAGTCAGCTAGAAGGCTTTAAGTTTTTTATAATTAATACAATTTATGAGGCTGATTTTCTTTGACAGAGTTACACATTATGAAAAAGAAAACTATGTAATAAAATAGTTTGTCAGTTTTTAGGTAGTCTCCAGTATATGTAGACTTAAAAAATTGAGCTTCCACAACACCAATGGGATAAATGGGGAGCTTCCAGTGTCTCAGTTGGATTTATTTTATTCTTTTTGTTTTAATGCTTTTGCATTCATCCTTCTCTTGCACTATAGAAAAGGCACATTTGTTTGCTTAGTGTGCTCTGGAGTCATTTAAATCTTAATCCTACTCAATCCACAATTACCTGTCTCACTGCATTGACTGTAATGGCAGGACTGTTACATAGTCTGTAAACACTGTACCATGGTAGAGAAAAATGTATTCAGCTGCCTAGGGTGCAGCAAATAAACAGAGAGGAAAACACTTGCCATATTCAGATGTGTACTGTAAAGACTCTTGAATATGCAAACTCATTCTCATATTGATGATAAATGGAACAAACAGGAAAGTAGAGCTGTTGGGAGAAACTGGCAACTACTGGAGTTAAACCAAATTCTACGGGCTGTACCTGCAGCAGATGACCAGTCTCTTGACTACTGTCCAGTTCATCATTTTAAAAGAAGTTCATTACTGCTTACCTATCTTTACACTACATTTGAAGGCAGGCTCCATAAAGGAGCATTAAATTCAAAACAGGAACCAACAGTGGATTACAGACCACTCCATCACAGGACTCACCTTCACAAGTACTGTACTGAGTTTACTGTTCACAGCTAGCCTTTTTAGATGTGCGAGGGAAATCAGCATACACTTGGAAAAAGCATGCAAAAATAGTGAGAACATCAGTCATGTCAGATTTATTGTCATGTGAACAATTAAATTCATACTTGCAAATCACCTCAGAACAGTTGATGAACACACAATACTAAAAAAGTATAAATAAATAAAAATGTATTTTGCAAACAACGTATATACACAATGTATATATATATATATATATATACACACATATCAGTCATATGAAAAAGCCTGCATAATAATTTACTGGGGTGTTTTCCGAACAAAGATTTTTAGTGAAGCAGTATTTAGTTGTATGAAATGAAATCAAATGTGAAAAACTGGCTGTGCAAAAATCTGGGTCCCCTTGTAATTTTGCTGATTTGAATGCATGTAACTGCTCA